>NC_086327.1:112021724-112226724 GCF_036172605.1 Pelobates fuscus | reverse complement strand
AAAAAGAACTGAAAAGGAAAAAAAAAAAAATTCCAACAGACATGTGACAACAAGTGTAAACATAGATGGGTAAAAGACTGGTTGGACAAGAAAAAGGGTGACTACCCTGTACACAGCAGAAAGCTGTGATCTCTATTTGTTTTTCAGAATATTCAACAAGCCAGGCTGTGGTTTCACCAAAGGCAGGCCTAGTTAAAGCAGATCTGTCACTTGGGGGGGGGGGGGGGGGGGGTTGTTGCACATTTCACAAAGACCCTCGAAAGTTATAGACATGGTGTGGCTCCGGTGGTTACAGGATGCAGGGGAAAACAGTTTTTACTTACCTCAATATATCCCTCATGGCGGCCACCGCCATCTTTCTCCTGCTTGTCCTCTTCGGCTCTGGGCAGTTAATTTGCCACGGGCCAAATGGGGATCCTGTGAGAGCCTCTATAGATAATGACTTGAATTCAACAGCTGTCACTTGGGACGAAAATTGACCGCATAGCTCCGCCTTTTGTCAACATTGTCACCTCAGGCTTGCCCATAAAACAAAGCAGTCCTTACTTTATTTTATGGGATCTTTAGATTGTGTTGGGATTTCAGTGGAATTAAAGGCAGTGTTGATAAGCATTTCATGAAGAATATATCTTTGCAAAATACGGAAAGGTGACAGATTTGTTTTAATTTGTATCTGACAGGCAATGCATCACAAACTATGTTACAAATTAATGGAGACAAAATGCCAAGCACATGCTTAGCAAATAGTATACCTAGATCCATTATCACTTGGTCATTGCCGCTACAAAATTTCACCACGGCTTTATATACGTTTCATATTGCTTCAGACACTTCATCCACCTGTGTCTGCTTGTCAGCTCATAGGAAGGCTGTACATGCTATAAGAGAATCGCTAGGGATTAAGATTTCAAGACTGATTTAAACATGCAGACACATTGAACAGTCTTGCAGAAACAAAGCAGGGTGGTATAGCAATTACACCAAAGGCAAAGTAAAATCAATTTAGGTTTCCCTGATGACGAGTGGAATTAAACTGTGTTTTCAATAGGGATCGGTCCAAAGTTTCAAATTACTCTGCACACCAAGGGGGGGCAGAATTTCCAGGCTGTAGGTCACTACTGTCCTGCATCCCAAGGGTCAATTAGATCTTCAACGATAATGCCAAAACTGTATAGCAGTGGATTCTGGATTTATTTCACTAAAAAAAGGACAACTGCCCTGACCTGATAGAAACAAATGGTTTCAGTGTGTTTCACATACATTAAAAACAAACATTCTATCATGACAATACTGATCTGATACTCTGCTTTGCACCTTCACGTTAAACCGCATGGGGATAGGAGAATACATGTAAAAGCAGGAACAGATGGAGGGCTGGTAAACATCATTCAACAGAGAATAGATGAGAACACTATCCAAACAGGAAAAACCAGGGCAGGATATAAAGCATATGATGGATATTCCATCTAATCCCAGCATGCTGTGAGGACTAATGATAATGCGGAAGTATTCCCATTAGTCGCATCCCGCTCAGCATTGAGCAGAGGAGAATTGGGCATTTAAATATTCTGCCTTCTTCAAACTCCATAAATGAGAAGCAGCATGCATTGGAAATTGGAGGTTACACAACACAGAGAGAAGATTTGTTTCAGAGGAGTCACGCTGAGCGCACACCGCACTACCTGGCACATACTGACACTGTATCGTTGTACAGGAGAAGCAGAACAACAAATCAGCAACACAGGATCTTATCCAGGAGGAAATCAGAGCAATATCGCAGCTAACCTGACCTTCCATTCCATACCTGATGGAATAGATTAGTATACAGCAGCTTCAGTGCCTTTTATCACAGAAGAACTAAACCTGCATTTCAAAATGGAAACTGCTGATGCTGGAAATGAATGTCTGGAAATGCTGCGGGTCAATACACGGGGATGAGTGGAAGGGGGAGGACACGACACACACAGGGCTGTGTCTATATCTTACATGTGGACTAGCCAAACAAGCTCTTTATCTCCTGAACTCATGACCTGACCTGGAAATGAAGTCATCAGTGGGTTTTGGATAATTGGAAATATATTCATGCATCATGCAGATGGCTTGGCAAACCAAACAAAAAGATATGGATAACAAAAAGATATGGTTCTAATAGAGCTGTAGCCCGGTTTTAGCAGAACTTCCTGACTGGACCCTCATGTCTTTATGATTCATGCAGAATTACAATGAGAAGCAGAAATTGAAACATGCATAGAGGTCAATATAAAACAATGGACTATGAGAGATGCAAGCAGTAAGATATCTGAATTATGGATTCCTGACTACTGGTGTTTGTATATATCTAAAGGTGCCGAACCAAGTACCCTAAAACAGTAACCCAGACCAGGCATAGGCAACCTACGACACAGATGTTTTAGACGACACCTCCCATAATGCTTTGCCAGCGATATGGGTGTAAGAGCATTATGGTGGATCTGTAGTGCCAAAGGTTGCCTACCCCTGACCCAGACCATGTGATAGTGCAAAAGCAATATGCTACACAAAGCATATCAGGAGACGTAACACTGTACCAACTAAAAATTCTAGCAAACACGTACCTGAAATGTTAAGATGAAATTGTACCAATACCGGGTTACTCCCTAAACTGACAAGGTTTCGAGTCCGGTTATTTTGACCTTAAATTTGAGATGCACAAAGTAGGGAATCCTTGTCTGGCACTTGAAAGGTAAAACGAAAATGGCTGTGGATGCTGGAGAAAGACCCTGTTTTGTTTTTTTTTTTTTGTTTTTTTGTTTAACAGACCATTCCAAATGGTTTGACAAAAAAAAAAAAAAATAAGTGGGCACAGCATCGATACAGTGTCTTAACTAGTAGCATATAGTAGAAGATATTGCTCATCTTTAACAGATTCGTACATCCAATATCTTAAACATATTTATAAAAAAAAAAAAAATAGAGGTCACTTTTAGTATGGAGGATCCGTTAATTCTAACACTGGGGAGAAAAATATCAGAGTACAATAATAGAAATCTAATAGAATGGTTCTCTAAGCCGTACAGTCTGTGATGTGAAATGTGAGCTTGGCGATGGTCTCGGAGGAACATTGCGTGGATAGCATAGCTCTAGGTAGTCTGTGGTCATGATTTGTGCAGTTACACTTCTATTGGTAACCTTACACACAGCAAATATACACACAGCATTCATTCATCCTGCTGACATGTCAGAAAAGACTTCATGGTTCTCCGAGGACATTTTATCATTTAGTACACTTTGGAGCAAATTGCAGCCATCGAAAAAGGGTGTGAAGGTAATTGCTGAAAGGTATGCGTTTCCTGCATTAGATTCCAGGACAGGTGGATATCCGCTTACCAAGTGAATATCAACATTTAACGGAAGCTGCCCTTAAAGAGCCAGTAATGCTTCAACACAAGTACATCTTGTATGAAAGGGATCACATTAATTTTGATTAAATACACAAAATAATAAAACATTCATATTTATTTCACAAAACTATACATAGTAAGTGGGCTGTGATATAACCAAGTATCCTTAAAAAAAAAGTATATATTGTATAAGTTAACAAGTTTGTTTAGTTATATTACACTATGACTACTAACTGCAAAAACAATTCACACAATTACACTAGTAATGAATCAAACAGCATGACTTTGTAGAAGTGATAGTTAATGGGTTTCAGGCAGGGTAGGGGGTTTAGTAGTTAAACTCATAGGGCTCCAATAGGCACTACAATTTGGTAGCATGTTAAAGGACAACTGTCACCAGCAATTGGAGCAGTTTCTAGCGAATATTTCGGGCCTTTTTGAGTTTTAATGTTTAGTAAACATGCCCATAAATTGTGGGATGGCAGATTGGGGTACCTGGAGGTAAAATAAGTCCATAGTACCAATATGGGGTCTTATTGACCCCCATAGGATTATTACTTTTTATTTATTTTAATATTGTTTCCATGTGGCAGCTGGCTAACCACCGCTGGCCATTTGCCACGTAATTAACCCTCGTGCTGTTGAGAGTTTTTAACCATTTGTCCTCTGGTTGCTAGCCCTGTCAGCGGGCACGCAGTTCTTCAAATTATCATTAAGTTATTGGTTTGGTTGAGTTTGGAAAAACAGGGATTTTCTCATCCGAACCAATGTTACAGAGTCAGTCGGACCCAGCCAATTCTGACCACATTTGGAGACAGAGACCACATATGAGAATTGCCCTGCGGTCGGAATTTGGACGAGGCATAATTGTCTGAAGTTAAAGATGGGAGCTCTCAGACTCTCCACAAATCTTACATATTACCATAAGAAAATAGTATTCAACTATTATAACTATCCCATGCTTTTCAATGCTCTGCACAACATGGGGGATAAAAGTGGCATATTTTGACAGGGCACAAGATGGGTTTAAAAAAAAATGAATTTCACTTGTAAGGAACAATTATTAAAATAAATTATGTTTGCACATTCATAATATAGGCAGGCCTGGAAAATATCACTAAGCTTTACTAGTCAAAATAAAGACACTAGCGCACTCAATATTATTTTACTCAAAAGGAATAAAATTGTAATTTATTTAACAGTCAGTTACTCTACTACTACTATATAGTCCAACCAACCAACGGCTTAAAGCTTCTAAAATACCACCTGGGCACGCATGTAGGTCATCTTACAGCAATAGAGATAGATTTTGAGCCTGGGATGATAGGACTATTACTAGTCTTGATGGGAAGCCCATGGCATACCTAATGTTATATAAAATCAATATAAATAGATGTTTCACTCATAGGAAACAATTCACTCTCCATAATTTTACTCTCTTGCATAGATAGCCCTACTATAGGTTATATTAAAACAGAGAATTTGGTGATGTGATCTCAAAACACAAATATAATAAAATGTTTAAATTTATTAATAAAAATAAAATCTGACGTTACTTTATTTGTGAGGGTGGTGTTCATTGTGAAGCCATGTCCAGCCTGGTCCTGTCCAGGTAGGTGACCTGGGTTCCAAATCAGTTAAACTTCCAAGGACAGTTGGTCAGGACTAACCGCTCAGTTACCATAACAGCCGAGACAGGCAGATTGCAATATACAGGGCGCAAAGGAATTCACACAAAATGGGTCTAAAGAGAAGTTTAATTTATATATTCAAGTTTGATCTTAAAGAAGTTGCTTTTAACATCACACTTGAATATAATATTTAATTTAAAATATATATATATTTTTTTTTTTTTTTTAAACAAATCTACACACAAACCACACACACACTCAAAAAAAAGGCTACTAACATTTAGGTAAAAAATGTTTCTAACAAAGTTGGCACAGTACTAATCAAATAGGGTACAAAGGTTCAGTTGCTTTGCTGTACAGAAACCTGGACTAGTTTGGCCATTACAGTCATCCTGAGAATGTTTGTGTGTTTCTACTGAACGGACAGCAGTTTGAAGCTTGGTCATACATTTACAAACTTGGCATACACAGAGACTTATGCTACCCTTACTAAAAAGGTCTTTATGACTTTCGCGATTCCAGTTCTGATGGACTAAGCATGCTTTCTTATTTTTGTTCTAAAGCGGTCAAACAAGAAACCCTTTTAAAATTTGTTTTAAACAAAAAAAATACAAAAAATGTAAATGGAGCTCAAAAAATGCTCCGATTCCAATTATTTTTATTTTCCGAATTGCCTACAGCTACAAAAGAGGCAGACAGCCTCTATACATCACAAAAACAAAGACTGCAGCGCTTTCTAACAGCGGAGCAGATTTATGCTACAACTTGCAGACTTTACAGTATCAATTCCAACACTCTTGTAAGAGCATCAATACAAACTAAGCACAGGCTGGCCTCCTAAATTTAGAGCCGGGTGTCCCCCTCCCTCATACCTCTAAATAAAAGCTGTGCTAAAATAACTCCAGACAGCAAGGTGCAAATTTTGACAACTCCCACGACATTCTAACACAGCTTTGCCTCAGCAGAACAGCAACCACCAAAAAGCTAACCAAAACAACGAAACTTTAGAAGCAAATTCAAAAGGCAGCTGCGAATCAACTCAGAACCTCTTCAGAACAGGAAACATGAGTTACCGTCCCAAATGATCCAATTACAGAAACTTAATGGGAGAGATGGGGGGGGGGGGATGTTTATCAAGGCAAAGACAGGTGCTAGAAAAAAGAATTACCAAAGAAACCCACAGAATGCATGTCAGCATTAGCACTTTGCTCCACAAGTCCTCAGCAATGGAAAGACGATATCTTTAATACTCTGCATCTAAACGCATGAAAGACCATTCTAAAATAGATAAGAAAATCAAGACAGGCCTAGCCTGCCCAGGTAAAGGACAGTGGGACACCATGGTGAGGTACCAAGTGTAGATTGAAAAAGAAACCTCTTCTCTATATACCATTTATTGTCCTGTACGTCTGGAACTCATTAGAATAATGACAGTACCCCATAACCACATCCGCTCTGTACATTAATAACCAGCTAAGAGGTTTATTCGCTCACACAGACATGCTTTTCCAGATAACATAAAAGCGAGAGGCTGAGAAAGGAAGAAAGACGAATTGCTTGCAACAGCCGACAAGCCAGACGATAAAATATTCAGAGACACACCAAAGTGTGTGGAAGGGAGCTCATTTTTCTTGTTTCAGCTAGCCAGGACAGATAAATCTTTTAACAAGATCTGTGTTGGTCATGTGTTCCAAGTTCTTTATAAAAACACACACAGACAGCACCATTCTTTCCATTCACCCACTGCAAGATGAAAAGAGCTCTGTGCTCTCCAAACGGCAGATTGAGCTATGCCTGTTATAACTCGTGGCTCGATTAAGACTTTAAAAGGTGCAGTCCAACCCCTGACCAGAACGAGCGACAGGGACAGATCTTTACATTAATAGCACTTTCCGGTGTGTTTTTCAGAACATCACAAATTGCACTGTGGGTTTTTTATTTTTCCTTTAAAAGCAATCCATATTCTGATTTAGGTACGGATGCCGCACATGTTAACCACAAAGCATTTAAAAAAGGGGGGGGGGGGGGGGGAAAGAGTCAAAGAGCCGTTTAACCACCAGCAGGGATGGTTACAGTTACCAATTATAGAAATATACATATTTGGTAGAGCTTTTCAGACTGAATACAAGATATTGCCACTGCTGAGATATGCCTCATTTGAAAGTTATTCAGCCTCAGCTACAATTATATTTGTTTTTAACCACATTAAAATGTGGGGGGTTGATGATTATTGGTTGTCCTTTCGGACTTTCAAAGAATGACAGATTTGGGGAGTCACATGACTGCCGGCCAAAAATACACATCAACCCAAAATGGAATGTTTGGGTCGAAGCCCCAAAAAAATAAAATAAGAAAATCTATATTGGAAACAATATTTTGTGATAGATATATTTCACAGTAGATAGGATTACTTATTTAAATGGGGGGTATAATGCAGCCATCATACAAAGTTCAACATTGATTTATCCAGCAAGGCCATACAAAAAACTCTTGCATCAGTATTCACCCCTACTAGACGTTTCCAATTTCATACCAGAAATGAACATGGATTTGGACAATTTGACTTACACGAGATACCAAACAAGGTAAAAGCTACAAATTATTTTTCATTGTGACACTTCCCAGATTCAATACGTGGTAGTGCCACCTCTGGCTGCAATTACAGCTGTCAGCACTCAGGATAAGTCTAAAGAGCTTTGCACATCTGGATCTTGCAGAATTGAACTATTCTTTTTGGCAGAATTGTTCAAGCTGTCAAGTTGTTTGGGACTTGTTTGTGAGCTGCAATTTTCCCCAGTATTCTTATTTTGATTGGGATTAGAACCTCAAATATCCAGGTTGTAACAATACAAAAATATGCAGATAGCGAATAGTTGTCACTGGTACAAACCCTATTTTGGAACGTTTATCCTTTTCACAGCTTTGAATTCATGAGAAGCACATACAACTGACGTTTATTAAAGATGCACTAGATGCACCAAGATCAGGTATGGAGTGGCTCTGTAGCTATAACCCTGAAAAATAAAATACTGGAGTTTTGTAGAAGCTGCAATGTTTACATTGCCGTAAAACACACCTTTAGTGACAGTCTTACAGAAAGCCACTAGTGGCGCATCCTGCGCAACAACAGAGTAAAACTCTGACATGTGACCAAATACAGTTCGTAGAAAGTATTGAACAGTCCCAATGGCATTGCGTTAGGCGTAACAGGCAGGAGCACAGAGGGAGTTTTGACAGTGGGAGCTAAATAAAGAAGAAATGTAGTCCCTCCCCCTAAACAAATTTTTATTGTGCTTGGCCCTAAAAAGAATTAGGGACAAGGGCACTATAACATGAAAAGGGATTCTCTAGTGCCAGGGGGAAAAAAAGCACGTTTTCCCGGCACTAGAGAATCCTGGAGTGCCCCCCCCCCCTGCCCATTACACGTAGCTGAAGGGGTTAAAACCCCTTCAGATACTTACCTGAATCCAGCGCCGATGTCTCTCGTCGCTGGGTCAGGCTTTGTCCACACACGTCCCCCGCCGGCCGGGGGATACCTAATGGATTCAGGCGACGTTGGAGGTCCTCATGCATAGCATAAGGACGTCTAGCGTCATTTAGACGACCAAAAGTAGTCTAAGAAGCCGGAAGTCCCTCTAGTGGCTGTCTGGTAGACAACCACTAGAGGAAGACTTAACCCGGCAAGGTAATTATTGCAGTTTATAAAAACTTCAAAAATTACACTCGCAGGGTTAAGGGTGATGGGAGTTGGATGAGCTGAAGTGGTCCCTTTAAGGATACAGGTCTGTAAAGTAATTACTTTTTCAAATACAACATAACATTGGTACAGACAATGTGAGAAATCAATCACTCTGATTTAAGCCAAGAATACCAGCCATTATGGAGCTAAAAACACTGTTCATTATTCTCAATGGTTTGAACGTTTAGATAATCTCATGCTCCGAATTGCCATTTTTATTCCAGACCACTGATTGATGCAGGCTCAAGGATTGGCACGATTTTAACATAATAGCCAACAATAAGACTAGTTAATCAAAAGCTATATGTGCAGAAGCTTTAACCTACTCTGACCACACATGCACAAAGCACAATTGCAGGAAACCATTCAAATGCACAAGGAGATTCACAGTCCTAAAGAGTTGAAGACATACACAAATAAAAAAAATAAAAAAATACCTTCTTAAGGCAGCAAACACTGCAGATTATTGGCCTAGACACAAAAAGCTGGTGTTTGTCATATATGCACAACAAAGACGACAGGGAGACAGAGGTATAATTAGCCAGATAACCACCATGACAAGGGATGTATATAATTAAAGAGGGAGGTAAGAAAATTATGTAAATGAATCCTTTCTGTTTACAAATAGCATTAACTGCTGATTGTCCTTCGTACACAATGTACCTGTGTCCTTTCGTGACATTATTAAGGTCCATGAACTAAAATCTTTTGCAGACGCTTTGTTTCAGCCACCTCAATATGCAAAATATTGTTCTTTTACACATCCCCTCACAAGCCACACACACCTTGTTGGCTTCCCTCTTGCCTTGGTACATCATCATTTATATTTTATTTTTTTATCAGTCTACCTACCACCTTTAAAGGTGGCTTTACTGCATGCAAACAAGTGTTCTCCCCAAAGAGAGACAGAGCTACAAAAATAACTGCACTTTGAGTAATTTATATTGACACTCCATATAACATTCTATATCTAATATCAGCGGGACTAGATAATTAAGTGTATCAACCTCAGATGAAAGGTTTGTGCACTAATGGAACAATTTCATAGTTACCCTGTTGATCTACAGCAGCTGATCAGATTCATAAGAAGGGCCAATCTTGTATATAATGATCTCTCCTCCAGGCAAACAACTCCTTGACTTCCCATAATAAGCTGAAGGATGTGGTCACACTCTGGCTCAGCCTCCAGCAGCTCAGTGTTGTGAAAGGCCTACAGCAGAGTGTTCATGTATGTATATTTAAGTGTATATTCTTAAATCAGCAAGTCCCCTAGAATTTATAAAGAAGGGTAAATAGTACTATTAGCCCCTGAGTGCCAGATGTGTGCCTGACATTGAGAATTACATGCACCCTCCATGGTGTTGCGGTAGACCAGGCTCCCTCTGCATCTCAACTCTCCTTTGCTCCCAAAGCAATGACAGAATGCTAGGGGAAGTCTAGTTTGGCTACCACAGCATGCCTGTCCTTTGCAGACAATAGGAGTGCCATGGTAAAGGGATTGTGGTAACCAAATTGTGTGTGGGGAAGGGGGAGGGTAGGGAATATGTAAAAGGACCCGGTGGCTATATTAAGGAACGATGGGCAATAAATGAGTACTATCTGCGCTGCGGGAACACTCAAAGAGCTAAAGCCTCTGCAGCCTATGATAGCCGATCAGGAGAGTTCAACAGATCCCCACTGACTGTCAGAAAGCCATTGGTAACAGGTCCCATTTCTGTGTCGCCGTGGATTGTTTCAATCCATTCCTAAATGCAGATAAAAGAAAAATTTCCTGTTCTACAAAAAAAAAAAAATCTGAAATAAATCCCACCACATTATGACCATAACATTTCTCCTGTGTGGTCTCAGACTACCTAATGCTACAACTATTCTAACAATTTCATCTGCTCACCCGCAAGCTTTCCAGCAGACAAGATTTATACACCTTCCTGAGAAAGAACATTGTGGCTCTGAGCGGAAAAAGCAGGTGTCTGTCACATTGTGTTAGATTTTATCAGCCTGTCACAGTGAACACAAAACACACCATTTAATAGAAATAAATACAGGTCTGGCAGTATTAAAACGTAGACCTGAAAAAGGGGAGAGGGAAAAGCTTGCCGCCTGCTCCTTACACGGCAGAATGTTTTTCAGGCATCGCTGCACACGTTACTGAGGCTCCAGCCCATTTCACAGGCTACTAGCAAAGTCATTAGGCCATCACGGATCAACGTTTTCAGCACTAAATTATTTACAGGAAATTCACAGCGTTTTGTTCTTTGCCTCTCAACAGATGTTTCTTCGAGAATACCCGACCAAACACACAACCCACTAACCACCTACAGAACAAAAAAAAAACAGCCTGATCTCTCTTTTTCATAAGCCCACATGATAGGGATTTTTTTTATAATTGTTTGGGTTTGTTGGATTTTTTTTTTTCCATTAGTAGTATTCAGATTTCTTTCACTTACAGCGATATCCAAGGGCACGCATACAAGGGGAAAAAAAAATGATACATATATAAAATAATCAGGAAAAGGAGGTGTTCTGGCACTTGTGTAGGAATTATAACAATCTCAGCTTACATTAATTTTTCTCTCTTCATTTTCACGTGCAGAAAGTTTAAAGTTCAGACAAAGGCCTGCAAAACCAAGTCATCTGGTTTTAATCATCTTTCTCAAATGTAGCTGAACTTTTTTGTTCTCCTTCCTAAAAATCCACGTTGAAAGTCATAGCAATCTCATAAGGTTTATGTTTGGAAAAACGTAATGAGAACATTTCCTAATAGGTAATACACTGGAACAGCAAGACTATAGTTTCAGGGAATGTAAAATCCAGCTGTGAAATAATATATTACTAACTGACTGTTTTAACAGGGTGTGCTTAAGGCAAGAGGGAAAATGGTGAGGGGGTCCTTAAGCTGGCCGGCAGGTACATAGCTGCAGTTTTTCTCGCCATTAAATTGGTCTTTCTAAAGCTACCATTATTTTCATATCATAATTTACTATAGAAAAATTTCTAAAATATGACTGAAAAAAAACAAAACACTTTTTCTAACTTTGCCCCCCAAAATCTGTTACACATCTACAACCGCCAAAAACCACCCGTGCTAAATAAACTCAAAATTTTGTCCTGAGTTTAGAAATACCCAATGTTAACATGTTCTTAGCTTTTTTTTTTTCTTTCTTTTTAAGTTATAGGGCTATAAGTACAAGTAGGACATTGCTGTTTCAAAATATATATTTTTTTAATTTATCAGTAGTGACATCAGCGAAAGTCCGGTTGAGTGTGAAAAATGCAAATTCACGGACTATATCATCGTTGTGATATGTTTTACTGTTTCGAAACACTCGTGTTTGTGTTCAGCGAAGTCTACCGAGTAAAACAGTACCCCTCATGTGCAGGTGTCTTGGAAAGTTACAGGGTTAATTATAGCGCTAGCAAATTAAATTCTCTGGACTTTCTGGCAGGTCCCGCATTTATTGCAATCAATAAAATTACTTACTTTTGTAAAACTGTTACATAAATATGCAAGTAGAATATATATATATATATATATATATATATATATATATATATATATATATATATATATATTTGAAGTCTACGTAGATATTTATGAAATTATTTATGTAATTATGTATATGGACATATGTATATTTCGTATTATTTATATAATTTCATTCTAAGTGTATTGTGATATAAATATATTAATATCAAAATATAGTTAGAATAAAATTATATATTTGTTAATTTCTTTAAAATTATTTACATTTATTTGTTATACTATATATATATATATATATATATACACACACACAATATAGTTAATATATATAATTTTACTGTAAGTGTATTTTTAAAACATACACTTAGTATGACGTTATATACACACACAATATATATATATATATATATATATATATATATATATATATATATATATATATATATATATATATATATATATATATATATATATATATAATTTTTTTTTTCATTAACTTTAATTTATTTATTTATTTTTCTTACTTTTTTCCAGCAGCAGGGGGACTGTCTGTCCGTTCAGGGAGTACTCCTGCAGGCAGGCCTATTATAATTATTTATATAGCACCATCAGATTCCATGGCGCTGTGCAATGGGTTGAATTTGCAGAGGGGGGGCTCTCTGGGCTGTAAGTTATTAGGAATACCTGGGGGTGGGGGGTTATTAGTTATACAATTTCTTTTGATTTATTTTGTAATAATTTTTTTATTTTTTTTACTGAGTGCCTGCCTGATGGCTTTCGATTCTCTGCCTCACTGCCATGCACCCCGTGGGGCACCGTTAGAGTGGCTAGAAACGATCACTTCCAGTGCTCAAATTTGCCGCAGTCGTACCAGGTACGTCTAAGGTCGTTAACGACCATATTTTGTCGGACGTACCCGTTACACCAGCTAGTAAAAACAAAAGCAGCCTCTACGAGACAGTGGAATAGGAGCCGCAAAGAGCAGGTAGCGGAAGTTTGCAAAAACTTTACAAGTGAAAATTACACAAGACATACTCACACGGACATTAGCAGGCCAAACCAGGGTTTCTCAGAATTTTCAGTCACCAAGAATAAAAGACTAATATTGGATGCTTGCATCCTGAAGTATCACTAACAGGATCTACAGGGGCAGAAGATTTCTCTTTAATTTTAGCAGTCACCTGCCTGGAAGTTAATCACAAAGCAGACGTCACGTATTTTGCCAGCTCTCTCACTTTTTCAAAGGCACCACTCCTGCCCCTCCTAGTTTAAAATCCCCTCTCTCCGTGTACAGTAGCAAATCTGTAATCATGAGATTAACTCTGCTTATTCACGTGTGAAAGAAAGACTTGATCTTTTCCCTAATACTCGACGTGAGGCAATCCGGGCCGGAATATTCTCTGTAATACTCAAAAAATGCTGCACTTTAACTCTTTTTGCATAGCTGTGCACCCTCGCCTTTATTCAGCCCTCCCCCATCACCTCAATGCAACGGAACCAGAAAGCCTTGGCAGCTGGAAGTAAGAGCTGACCCTACGAAAAGATTGACCCTGTGAACTTGGCTTGTGAGCAGCAGTACAAGGCGGATTCTTTGATGCGATATTAAAAACGCCACTCAAAAGTGTAAACGGATACAGCAGTTTTGTCATCTGTCAGATCCAGCAATCCTCACAGTCATTAAACACGCTGGTGTTGTCTTGTGTCAGGGTGTCTTGCAGGGGAGGTTGTTGCCTTGCTACAGCATTAGATTAATAAAATGCTTCAGCAGTGTAACACAAACATTTATGGATAGATGTTCCAGTGAAGGGAACACGCCAAGTCCCACACATGATTCCATGCATAAACTGTGGTAAATGCCCCTTATTCTCCTTGTGCACAACTACGTATAATGATTACAGGAAAATTCAAAAATATCAACAATTTTAAACCTGCCCCCTTTTGCTTGGGACGTCAGGGGAGGAAGTTATACTTCCTCCTTGGACCACGGAAAACAAAACCAAAACAACCAATTGCACATCACACAATTTAAGTCCCTATCTCCCCTTTCCTGCTCTCTTGTTAAAGCATGAGCCATCACAGGCATAGGAACTTGAGAGGTATAGGTTATATTGTTTAATAAATATCAAGCTTAAAAAACACCCAGCATGTAGGGATCGACCGACATTAATTTTTTTTTGGAGTCGATACAGATACCCTGTAGGTATGTGTGTAAAAATTTTTTATATTTATTTTGTTTTAGTCCCCCCCCCCCCTCCCCGCTTCTTATATAGACAGGTAGTGGGGATATGGCATTCCCTGTGGAGCCCGCGGCGATCCTGAGGGGCCCAGCACACTCTTACTTCCCTTCCCAGCGGCTCCCCTATTTAACTCTTGCGGCCTGTGTGCCGTGCTGAGCGTTGCCAATTGGCAGATACCGATATTGCTGAAAATATATAAAGTTTAGATTTATTTGCAAAGTAAACCACTGAAATCACACCGACTTTACATAACCTGCCCACAATCAAAACCGTGTTTGCTTACATTGTGCATATAGCCTGTTCTTCGATCAATTATAATGAATAATAAATGGCAAAATGTAGAATATATCAGGATCTTGAGGGTGATGTAACAAGGGCTGGGTGCTAAAAGAAACAAACTACTTTTTCAAGCCTTTATAAGACAAATTAGACAATACACCCACATAAACAATGTGGATTTATTTCTAAACTGAACAGAAAACCTGGATAAGACTAAAAAGAGGACATTCTTTGAAGGTGTGGATCAACAGTTCAACCAGATTTCAAGATAGTCAGCAGATATTTGTTACTTCTGCCAACAATACATGTTTTATGCAAATGCCAAAATATTCTATTCTTTTCTTAAAAAGAACCTGTCATTTCAGAAAACATAACATGACTCAACTGAGCACAAAAAAATAAAAATACACAGTTCTGCTATTTTTAATAACACATTTTAACTTTCATTACCCGTCACTGGAGATTACAAAGAAAGTATTTACCCGAACGCATCTAGCATCATCTTAATTGGTTGTTGATTTTGCTTTACATTCCATATTAGAGGTTTACTGCCTCAGTCAAACAAAACAAGTTCACATCAAACAGAAGAGGGATCTTAACACGTCTTTTTTATTGGAGCAGTAATTCCTGAATCGCATGGTGTGACCGACTGTACATCCTTTTTTCGTTTGGTTCGGATTTACATACTGTATGTTTTGGGAAAAACGCGCGCATGCACACACAATCTCTTGCAATCTCTTACAAGCTGTTGTAAACAGCAAACTCAAAAAAATCCTTGTTTAAAATGAAATGAGGCAAAAAGGTGATTTTTTTTTCAACTCATTTGCAAATGCACTTTACTGCAAGCCATAGCGATTTCATCCAGGGTTAATTCATACTTGCCAATAGCTTGTGGCAAGTGGAAATTGTGAGCCCTGAAATAGCTAGACAGACAATAGGCAACAAAAAGTAGCATTTTAGTAAATATGATAACGCAAGTCCTTTGTTTGGAAATTCAAGACAAAACGCAAATGGTGGCAATGGAACAGCAACCCCACCATATACATAATCTGCACCTCTAAAGTATGATAAACGGACAACGCAAGTTTGCAAAATTGCATACGAACACATTTTAAAAACGAGCCGAACAGCTGTGACTCAGGCGACAGAAAACACTGATAAAAGTTTTTCAAGCTTTTCATATTTCCATAACCCAGTAAATAACAATTAGTTAATGAGGAGCAACGACTGATGCTGGCTCTATTGAAAGAGTGGCACTCAGGCACCAGAGAGCTGTGTAAACAAAGAGCCCACACTGCAATACTATTTAACCCGGACATTTCAAGACATTGAAAAATATTCACAGCTTAACAACTTCGAGTTCCTAAGGGAAACCCAATTTAGGAAACAAAAGATGGTTGGTCAACCATGGCACTTTGAGTGGCATAATTCGTCTGTTAGCATGACTCTGTACAGCCAGACTTAATTCCTTTCCTTGCTGCTCGCCTTCAGAATGTCTACTTAACAATACAAGAAGAAGAAAAAAATATATGTTACCGTAATAAAAAGAGGAAACAATGTGGGAATAAAATCAGAAATATTTCCACTGCTCTACACATTGATTTTTCTCCCCTACATTTTCTGGCCTGTCTTATCGTGAACTACAGTGCACACAATAACATTATTACATGTACGGAAGAGTGGCTATGCTGCGCTCTGCAGCTTTTGTTTGAATTATCACTAGTCAGACATGCAGTTTATCAGACACAGAATCAGTATTCCCATAAGACAATGCAGATGTACACCTAGGGTAGCATTGCCATAATGGCCATTTAAAATGGACCCTAAAGAAAGGATAGACGATGTGGCACTCAACTAGAGAGATATATATATATATATCATACACATCTAGAGTATTTAAACACAGTGACAATTAGTCAGGATCCCTATGGACCACTCCAGAGGACTGTCCCTCTGTTTTCGGAGTTTAGACCCTACAAGGGTTCTTAGAATTCCAGAGGACTATACAATCATATCGACCTACTCCACCCATCCCCAGAGCTTTGGAGTCCTGGAGCTTTATATATGTAGAGAATTGTAGTGCAACTCTCTACAGAACATTAAAAAAAAGTGAGGTTAACACTCATTTTACCATTTCTTGACATTTTTTTTTTCTTTATCTCCATGTACACGTATTTATTGTACTGTCACTACCTTTATGCCTCGAAAAAAAAAAACATTAAAAAATAAAACTTGAAAGGGGGAAAAATAAAAAAAACAAACTTTGTGGTCCTAAAATGTGAGGTTCAAACATGCGGGTGCTATGCCGGACCGTGAGATAAAGGAGCACTACTATGCGCTGTGCAGTTAACAGCAGTAAGTTAATTATTCACTTTAACAGTCTATAGTGTGAACAAGAAGCTGTTTTCATATATAGACAGAGCCATCTAAGCATTATCACCAACATGTTTATTCATTCAAATATGTACAAAAATAAATCTGATTTTTTACGGTTTAGGATATTTACTTGGAAAGAATTGTACCATTAGCTAAAAAAAAAAAAAAATGAAGTATATAAAAAAAAAAAAAAAAAAAGAAACACTAAAGCGTTGTCTACTTACATCTTTATCACAAAAGACCTGAGAGGGTCTCCTGTGTATTGCTTTCAAATGAACCAAAGCAAGACTGAAAATACCTTCAATGCGTGTATACACCATCACATATACATTCTAATAGCTTCTAAACAACAACAACAACAACATTCAACATATAAAGGAGACCTTTTTCAATGCGGCCTTTTACGGATGCAGTATTCTACAGCAAGTGTGTACATCATAGATTAACTAAACAGTATACAATGTAAAAGATGAAGTGACGAATCTCAACAAAAAATTGTTTGAATAGTACGAGACCTCAATGTTACTCATTCTACAAAATGTGACTACCAAAGCAAAAAATTAAGAAAAAACAACAATTATACGGTCATATACCTCAACAGTAGTGTTAACATGTAAATCAACATGTTTCAGAGCTTTGAGCAGTTTCTATATAACAGATATATGGGGCTCAAAATAGGGTACCTGTAAAATTTCACTATTCAGGCCCCACATGTGCAGATCTGAGCAAAACGGAAGTGAAGAGACCCACAAATACAAAACTCCGGCATAATAGCCACACCGTGACAATAGACTATTTGGCCTGCTTGTTTCCCCATTCTGATATCAATTCACCAAAATCCTTAGTTTAGGGAGTAAATCCCACCGAAAACTCAATTTCAAATTATATATATATATATATATATATATTTTTTTTTTTTTTTTGTTTGTTTGTTTTTATTTATTTTGATTTTTTTTTCCAGACTCCTTCTTGCTTTTAAATTTAAAAAGGTGATAAATCTGAAAACACCATGCAGCCTGAAGGCTCAGAGCACAGTGACCGAATACGCTTTAACAAAGTGACAATGCCACTAGGCACACTACCTCCGAATTTAACAGGCTGACCTACCTAGCAAGTCGCAGGGTTTTTTGTTTTCCTCCTTTTTAGGTTTCTTTACAAGGACTGTGTGAGATGACACGCACACAGAACGAGTTACGAACATGAGACATGTAATTAATGCGTCTAAAGCCAGCGTTTGAAACTTAATTTACGAAATGGATGGGATTAAAGGTGTAATCAGAATATCCCTGTTTATGTAATTACTGCAAAGTCAGAGCAACCCTGAGAAGTTTCCATGCCTTTTTTGGATGGATTGAAAAGGGACTCTCTGCTAGAACCCTGACTGCTGCACTTGTAAATATTACATTCATTTAGCAGAAGGCCATTTTATTTGCTACACACATCAGGGACTGAAACCAATTAAGGTTACAAATTTCAAACACTTGAATCCTACTTTTTAAAAGCACTGCAGATAGATTACTTCTAAAGCAATGTCAAGGTATAATATCCTAGTGTTCTTTTCATAGCTGGCCTTGATAAAAGGCTACAATTAAAGAATGAAGGCTTTTAAGAGGGCTTTACAGTGTGGATTTTACCAGTAATTGTTATGCACACCTAAAAAAGTTTTTAAAGGAAAACCATCACTTCTCTGGATATTACACAATTGAATAAAACTCTGGAAAATTAACTATACCTTGTTACCAGTTTTGTATTCCTAACACTAAAATGTTCCTCAGTGCCCCATACCCCCACCAGCAAATAAAAGTTAAAAACCCTTTTTATGCCTTCCTTATTCCAGCACCAGCTCCATCTTCGAGCATGTGTGCACATTAGGCCTTTACCATATTGATCCAATGCATTCCTATAGGGGATTTGAAGACGCTGGACGTCCTAATACAAAGCGTTAGGACATCCAGCGTCGTTCCACAGAGTCAAACTCTCTGAAACAGCAGGAAGCACCTCTAGTCGCTGTCTGGTAGAGAGCCACTAGAGGCAGTCTTAACCCTGCAATTGACTCTGGTCTCACCTTTGAGTCTCACATCCAGTTTGTTGCCAAGTCCTGTAGGTTCCAACTCAAAAACATAGCCCGCGTCCGCCCCTTTCTTACGCAAGATGCTACCAAGGAGCTTGTCCATGCTCTAGTAATTTCCCGCATGGATTACTGTAACCCTCTCCTGATTGGTCTCCCCAAAAGCCGTACTGCCCCGCTACAGTCTGTAATGAATGCTGCAGCTAGACTGATTTTCCTATCCAGTCGGTCCTCTCACACCTCGCCCCTCTGCCAGTCCTTACATTGGCTCCCTGTATCCTATAGGAGTCAATTCAAAGTGCTAACCCATACATTTAAAGCACTGAACAATTCCAGCCCCTCTTATATCTCTTCACTGATCCAGAGGTATGCCCCTCCTCGTACCCTCCGCTCTGCCCGCGACCACCTCCTGACCGCTGCTCGCACCCGTACGGCCAACTCACGCTTGCAGGACCTCTCACGGGCGGCTCCTCTCCTATGGAATAACTTGCCTACTGCCATCAGACTCTCCCATAGTCTTCAATCATTTAAGAAGGGCCTTAAAACCCATCTCTTCAGGAAAGCGTATGGCCTCCCAGAGTAATCTCTCCCTTACATACCTGTCTCTTGCTCTCCTATGGGATAGTGCTTTGCTCTCTCCTCCAGCTCTGCTTCACTCCTACTTGATATTTCCTATCCTAATGTTTCTAATACCCCACCTCCTATAGACTGTAAGCTCATTTGAGCAGGGTTCTCTTCAACCTATTATTCCTGTAAGTTTTCTTGTAATTGTCTTATTTATTGTTACATCCCCCCCTCTCAAAATATTGTAAAGCGCTACGGAATCTGTTGGCGCTATATAAATGGCAATAATAATAATAATAATAATAATAATGTAAACATTGCAGGCTTAATAAGACTGTGAACCCAGACCACAATGAGATTAAAAGTTCTGGGTACCTATAGTGTCCCTTTAAGTTTACATTAAAGATTTAGCAGATTACATCACAACTCAACTAATATTGTAAAGCGCTACGGAATCTGTGGGCGCTATATAAATGGCAATAATAACAATAATCACTCAGTTCAATTCTTACTAAATTGTAAATTAAAGATCTATAGAAATAAAAGTCTTATCTGATACATCAATTTCCTTCCAAGATGGCGAGAGCCCACAAATCCCCCACGTCACAACTCAAGAAAGAAAACTACCGTAAATGCTTATTTAACAATTTTTTGTTCAGGCCCATGCATAATAAAAGGTGCCTGGCATATTCCTGCCTATCCTGTTAGTTCCAGTTATTTAAAAGGTAGAGCACTACGCATGCATGCAGGTGAGATGTCACAATTTTGTCCAGTGCTTCTGTCACACAAGTTGATGGAACTGCTCTCATACACATCTCACAGTCATAATCTGCTTTAATTGCAGTATAATGAAGTGACACATATGGATTGAGAGCATCCAATTTAAAACAGAAATGCAGTGTGTGTTTTGAGAGTGAAAAACTGGGGATAAGTGTGTCAGAGATAGAGGAATGTTTTTTTCCTGCTAAGGGAATGGAATGACGTTTTGCTATACAAGTACTTAAACATCTAACAGATCCTTCTAAACAATGATCGCTCTTGGTTGCCCCTTCTGTAAACAGGTTAGAACTATACTCAACAATTACAAGGCCAGCAGCTGGACTACAACCCCCATGGTCTCTTGCCAGCCTGAATTTATTTTATGTAGGCCGACAAAGAATCAGACTGAACACACCATGGGAATGCAGTTCTACTAAAGGAGAGGTCTGACCAATAGCCGCCACCGATTCCAAACAATGTATGCATTCCTAACAAGTAGCATCTCAAGTACCAGGACTTTTTAGAATATTTTCAATCTAAGAAGAATTTAGAACAATTTGCAGATACTTCAAATACAAGTATTCAGATTGCAATTAGATCAAAACCAATAAAATGGATGGTGAAAAGAACAGCTCAAGAATAGCAGGAGACGCCTTTCCCCCACAGAAAGAAAGCGAGTGCAAGGAGGTGAGAATTGAAAATCATCCTGATTATATCTTTCATCAAACCTGTCTGATCTCTGTTGGAAAGCAAACTGCCTCCTAACAATACATGTAACACACTGTAGTTGAAGGGACATTTATCCAAACACAGCATCATCACGCTAAGCAGGCAAATACTATACATAAACTATCAGAGGCTGACATCCTGGTCACAGATTCCGGTTTTGCCAAGAGCGGCGGTCTGCACTTTTTCCAGTCTGCAATCCTTCAAGATGATTGTCATAACTGGAGGAAACTGGCTGTGCATTATTAGCAGTAAGTCCAGTTTGAGGCTTCATGGTCAGATCTGTGGTTGCTTCTTTATTTGCTAAAGTTTAATTCCTTCTTTGGGATTAAATGTTTATAAGATTTTTAACATACCTCCACTGCAACAGCCACTGTATGAAAACCAAGCCTACCTCCTGGTGCTAAGTGCAAAATTCTAAATGGTTGTCATTGCTAAGATTGGTCTTATATGCACCCGTGCATTAAAAGAATAACAGCAGGAAAATAAAATATGAACCTCCATATGATCACATATTGAACCACTTATTACAATAACAAATCTCATTCTACCTAACTCTTCAGCTGAACAGTGGATGTGTGACTACCAGATCCATCAAATCCATGTAAGGATTAGCAGGAGTCCAGGTTTTAAACTACCCGGGTCTTTCCAAATGAGGGCAGTACCCGGCAGGGTAATTTCTAGAGTAGTATCGTTTCAGACGAGTGATCGATATACCATATTTTTGTCCACTGTTTTATAGTTGAGGATGTTCTGGACAGACTAATAGACTATGTGTAAACACATGTATTTTTCAACTAGAGGGTAATTTGCAAGCAACATCATTAAAGAACATCTAATATAATACTTTATAATGACTAGAAGGAACTGTACATTCTATTATCTACCATGGAAGTGTGAAAGCAGATTATAATGCAATCAAGTAAAGACATGGGTGGAAAACATCTAAAAAATAAAAAAAAAAATGAAAAAGACAAAACCACTTAGTATTCGAGACAAAACCACCTAGTATTTTCTAGACAAAACATTAAAGTCAAGATCCAAACGAAGATCACTTATACCTGACCACAGACTTCACAATAATATATTTTGTTGGTAATGTAGTTAACATGTTTAAGGGGTTTTGAACAGTAAAAAGGGATTTGTGGAGAAATGTCAAGGGATTTTAAAATTTTAGGCCAAACCGTGCAGATGGAAAAAGAAGATTTTCTTTAGTTCCAGTTAGGAGTTTCCCTCACGTAAAGAAGAGGTTCCTTGTGTCACCTAAGTACACAGAAACTACTGTGATTTGAGCCTATCCCAATTGGCTCTGGTATATGTGAGTGTGCCCATCTTGCATTTATATCCCACGTATTTTAATTAATGTAATACACTATAATTGTCTTTTTTTTTTTTAAGTTTAGATTTGCTGGACTTGACCCTTAGGGGTAAGTGTTGAGACGATCACTCACTACATAAAGCGCGCCACATGTGGAATAAACAACGGTGTTTTGTTTTTTTAACATTTAAGTTTCTACATTTTTGTCAATTTACCAGTTTGTAAGACCAGATAGTTCTTACATATGTGTAGTAGCTGCTATAACATCATTGTATTTACTATATTATATTGCACTAGAAGTGCATTTATAACACAGAACATTCTTTTATTTACTAATATATCACAGGAATCTTGCACAAGAGTAAAAAAGAAACGAAATAAAAAAAGGGGAGGGGGAGTTAGAACAGTGTCAATTAGAAAAAAAACAAACCTGATGGTTCGCATTAAATAACATTTAAATGAAGTGGCAAACAAAAGCCTGGAAGAAAAAGACATCAAAAAGTGAAAAATCTTTCTCGTTAATCCAAAAGTTGAGAGCATGACATTGGAGAAAAGAAGGGGAGAAGAAATTTTAAGGAGCAAAGTAAGACAGAATTTTTTTTTTTTTTTTTTTTTTTAAATCATACAGTCATGGGCCATGTTGTGCAACAGATTTGGGGCCAAAAGTAAAGTGTTTATAAGACCATGCAGTAACTGAGGGCACCACACCATCTGCTGGAGTTTAAATTGGCTGCGAAAATTCTCCTTGCACCACCTTACAGAACTTTAAATTATAATAAACGTACTTTTGCTTTTTTTTTTACTAAACCAATCCGTTAAACATTGCATACATATAAACATTTCACAATTTGCTCCATCACAAAACACATCAGACTTCAAAGATGGGGATATGTTCAAACCGTTTAGTCATTTTATTAAACCATAACAAATTTCTCTAACTTAGAATTCCTGACAGTTTAGTTAGGGGATAGTGGGCATATTGCATTAGCACACGCTTGACACTAGATTTCTGTCCCTGTAGAGTAGAATGCAGACAAATCTGCTCTATGGAGCCTCGCTTTATTATGATTCTTAATAAGCAGTGTAAGCCATATAAACGATATTTAAAAAAAAAAAAATGGCTATGCAGTTTGAAAATGTCATGTTCACAATGAAAACTTTCCTTTTCACATGTTAATTGCAGATGAACATCCTAAAGCTTAGCAAGATAAATAATATTAATCTGTTGGCAGAATGGATTTAAACAGATTTAAGTTAAGAAATGTTCAGGTTTAAGAGTCCCTGTAAGCTAAATATCAGACACAGCATTAGGCTGGTAGCAAACTGCTCTCAAGAAACACTCAATTCATTCTGCGCAAGCAAGACAACCTTTGACCTAGACCGTTTCACATAGTCTATAAAAGGAAGACAAGGATGTACTTTCAAGTACCCTTACAATTAAAATATATATCTATGTACTTGAGATAACAGCGCGACTGTATTTTTTGCAGGTGCGGATTTAAGTAGAACATTTTATGGCTTAAACATTGTAAAGTAGGCAACTCGTAAGATGCATTAAAGATATTTTCTGTGTCTTGTTGTACAATATCATCATGGCAGAACGCTAGAGATATGGCTTCAGCAACGCAAAGGAATGGAAACTGCAGACTATGACGGTAATGAGTCACAAATGTATCCATCAATCTCTCTTTTTATAGGCTTGATCAATAATTACATTATTCAAAATAACGCTAGCATACACAATGAAAGCTAAATACGTCGTCGTCAGCACTGCAAAAGCAATTTCAGGGTCTTTCAAAGAGCACAGAATCCGTTAAGCGAGCTTGGTTTTGGAGAAAGCCATGGGGGAAGGAGGGGGGAGAGTTTTTCTTAGGCACATGATCCATTTTAATCTCCTCAGTGCGTGGAAGGGCCCTCCAGCTCTGGGAAGGGGGTGAGGAACAATTGATTACCATCAATTCAACTAGTCAAACACACAGCGTTGGTAATAAAGCTAAACCAGCTAAGCACAAGGGGAAAAGAAAATTAACAGATTACAGCACTTAAAAGACAATTTACTACAGTGTGAAAAGAATTTTGCATGTTTTGAAAAGCAAAAATGGTGGCAGTCATAAAATAAAGAAAAACGCCCACTCACTTTCATTAACAGGGTGAGCACAATTTAAAACGCCCTAGTCTGATTCATAAAGTCTTCAATAGTATCCAACGCAGAATACAGATAAGTCTGCCCTAAAAGCGGATTAAAATTGATGTATTCGGCTCCAGTCAAACATGTTATTGAGCAGCAATAGCTGATGCATCACTTTCAACAGCCACAAGGAAAATAAAGGAAAAAAATGGTGTAATACTAGGCCGTTTTATCGTACAGCCAGATCAAATAACATTTCATGTGCTGCCTGCCAAGCGCCTGCACCACCAAAATACAAAAAGTAATCAAGTGCTCTGGACGCCAAACAAACTTTCACTAGTCCCAAGGACCTTTCAAATAAATGTATTAACCAATTCAGAGCCACAAGTGTGAATAGTAAGCAGTTATGCTAGTTTGAGCAAATTTAGAATTATCCTTCGGGCTGGAGCAACAAAAGATGATAAAATGTTGCTTTAATAATGTGACCTTGTCAAAGCCGTCACATAAGGCAACATTATCATCTTCAGTTCATGAACTCTTAGAGCAGACCTTTATCTGCGTGCTTGCAATTGCCCAGGGGTACAGTATAGAGTAAATATACTTACCTGATTAGGATATTGCATGACCGAGAGTACCGCACGAATGCCTGTAGAGGATTTAGCAAGACTGCAGGACCCTCCAGATAAAATGTCTTGCCACGAGTGAGACAATGCCTTATTCTGGAAGCCATCACTAGCGACGGTGGGGGTGGGGGAAGTGAGAAAACTTGAAATAGGTAGCTCCACCTTTTGTCAAGTGGAGGAATAATACATAAAGTAGACCCCTATGTACTTTAGGAGACAAGGAAGACGAAAAGAGGAACAGATTGAAGCAAAGTAAGATTAGGGTGGGTGCC
Source organism: Pelobates fuscus (assembly GCF_036172605.1). NCBI lineage: Eukaryota > Metazoa > Chordata > Amphibia > Anura > Pelobatidae > Pelobates > Pelobates fuscus. The sequence goes on along the minus strand of NC_086327.1, from coordinate 112,201,140 downwards.
AGTGGTGCTTTAAAAAGGCATTTGTAAATCTACTAGTATGGAATATATAACTGCCTGATGCACGTGTACATAAAACCATATAAGGATCTCATACTATAAAGTGCAAAAAAATTATTAATAAATAAAAAGACTAGCAGATCCCTTTACAAGTTTATGCAAACAAATGGAGATAAATACTAACATTTTCCTGTAATGGTTTATTTTTACTGAAACACAACATCTTGGCAATAAATATTCAAGCCCTCTGAAAATGAAAGGATTAAAGAGGAGAACGAACGTTCGGCCATTATAAAAAACAGCCACACAGACCGTTGAGGTCACAATTCAAGGAATGACCCGTGCATAAAGCATTCTTCGAAATCAATAGACCCACCCCCCACCAGTGATCAGATCTCACCACAATAAGGACCACTAATGAGGTCAACATCCACTAGCCTGATACATTTATATCCTTGAAACACATTCATTGGCCAGGGAAAGACAAGAATAGCATGAAGGTTCTTGTTCACACATACCAAGGGCACATAAGAAATATAATGATACACTATCGTGACAACATATAGAGGATACATTATGATAAAAGGGATCTGAAGGCTCTTTTATTCTCTTTTATGTACAAATGCATGAGAAAACTCATTTATCCCACATTGATAAACTGCAAACAATCCAATACTACAAAGCGACAAAATACAACGAAGGTGTATTAAACACCCATTTCCAGTAGTCCCTTTAAATATCAAGCTTCTACTGAAACATGTCATCAGAACGCAGAGAATAGTTTTGATATAGCAGATATCACTGCTACAGTTAGAACAAGCAATGAAGTTACACACCCACTCAACGGATAAAACGGTTTTCAATACCAAGTAGAAAGAAATATCCTAGGCCCATCTCAATTAAAGATTATAGCACTGACTGAAATAAAATAATCTTCTTGAGGAAATCAAATGCAGGAGAGCTGGGCTGGAAGAAACCCAACTGGATATAGCCCATCTTAGGTCCACGTTCCTATAAGGATCTGATTGGCGGATGGTGTGCCAGACTCACAAATCTGGCTTCACTTTCCATGCATAGATGGCGCAGTGCCAGGATGTAAAGAACACACAGAATTAGGGAATGTGGGAACAAATAAAAAATATATATATATTTAAATCAAAGGGGCTGTAATGAAAGCCATAACTATCCAGACTAATGCAAATTCATTATCCATTGATGTCAAAAGTCTTTGCTAGACTAATCCACAACATTTACTGCTCGACTTTGTGTTTCATTTTTTTAAATTCATATTTATAAAAACTTAACAGAACACTATAGTGTCAAGAGTGCAAGCATTTATTCCTGACAGTACAGTCCTGAAGTGGCTGTAAAGGGGCCCAGACTCCTCCAATTTCAGGAAAAAGGTGATTTTACTCACATTTTCTCCCACACCGCACCGGTATTTCTATGGCTAAGATCAATCTTGATGATCTCAGCCAATCCAATGCTTTTCTATAGGAAAGGCATTGGGAGGCTATTACGCATGTGGGAAAACACCACGCTGCCCCAATCAGCATCGAGAGTGTGCAGCACTAACACTGGAAACACCTCTAGTGGCCGTCTAAGTGACTGCCATTACAGATGTTTGTAGACAGCAACAACGGTTGCATTTCCTCTGAAAAGGTAGCGTTTACATTGAAAAGCCTGCAGGAACATGCTATAGACACCAGAACCATTACATTAAGCTGCAGTGTTATATACTGTGCTGTTTATATGATTTATTATCCCCAATACTTAGACTGAATGTCATCCGATCAGCTTCCACGACTTATATTGACAAGATCTCATCTTCCTCCAAAACCACAAGTCTCGAAAGTAAATTAGCTCAGTCTGCACCAGGTTCAAATTGCCTTTTTTCTTTCTTTCAAGTTAGACAGTATAAGTACCTTCCCATCACCTACTGATACCTTCTCAGCTGATACAAAACACACATACCCTGATTTGCAAAGATACCACAATTTTCCACAAACAAATCACAGATCTACTCAGCTACACACCTGCCACACACTAACCTCAAGATCAGGTAATTTAACACCTATTGGGATCATGAGGTGAATTGTCAGCGCTATTTGCACATAGGTTTACACAATTGGATCACCCTGTGAAGCAATCAGGTCCCATTCTACTACCGAACCGGTCATAAAAATAGCACACACACAACAAAGGTAATTTCTGTTAATTAATTATTTTTTAAATGACTAGAAAGAAAAATAGACTTTTTTCATGTTACTGTTTCAAAGGATTATAATTCACTACAATGAGAGGCAACTATATCAGATATTTCATCTTCCGCAGTAATTCACTTTGTGTCAACAGCAAAAGATAAATAGAAATCCCATTTTCCCCTGTGTTGGATGTGTTTTTCAACATCCAGTGAGTCACTATCGCTGCTATAAATTAAAAAAAAAAAAAAAAAAAAAAAAAAAAAAGGATAAACTGTGGTTGACACCATGTTTTAAACTTTGGTCTAATGTAAAAAGGGTGCAGTGTCAAACATAAACATGCTTATTCTGGCACAGAACATGACTAATTATTTTCTAATTGTAACAGGCAACGAAAGCTGAACAGAATTACACTAGTGTGTACAAAATATTAACTAAGATAGGAAATATAACACAATAGAGTTTATTTGTATTACACAAAAAGTCAACGTTTAACATTTATTAAGTGCTTTAAGATCTAGGTTAGATTAAATACAAAGCATTCTAGAACTCAAAGAAAAGGATAAAGCAAAAAAAGAAGAAAAATGTGATTTCCCTGCCCGTGTACAATCTGGAAACACTCTTCATAGATCAGTGGTTTTAGAGTAGGGATTTTGTTTCAGCTTCTACAGCCCCAAATCCTGTTAAAGTTTTAAGTTCGCAAAAACACACACAGCTATGAGCAATGATTTATGAATCAATCCGCCAGGCTGAAAATAATTCATAAAAATCAACTACAATAAAGTTATTTGGCTTTTGAAAAGGATGGATATTATCAATCTGAAGTCATATACAATTTGAGCTCTGTTCTTTACAACATTCCATACACCCTCCCTCTCTCTTCCCCCCCCCCCCCAAAAAAAAAATGGAGGATGAAAAGGCAGTCAGAAATTATAGTGTGCTGTGAATGAGTGAAGCCACATGTTAGATTCTAACGAGAGAGGGAGAGAAAGAAGAACATTGGATCTGGTTTTCTTAGCAAATAGAAAGTGGTCAGGCTAATCTGTCACTGCAGCACAGAACATGGTCTGAGTAAATATTACACACTTACACCAAATACTGTTCCAATTAAACATGAAAGGCATTCCAACAGACACTCCTACACTTCACTATTGGGAGAGGGTAAGAGAGGACAGGCAAGGCACACAGCAGACTGGAGTCCAAACCACCACAAACGCAAGGGCTGGCAAAGACACCATCCCAAAAGATTTGCCAGTAACCAAATGTTACAATCAAGTCAGCCTGAGTGCACATTCACAACAGGTAGGCTGGCTGGCAAGGCAAAGCCGCTCTACTAAACAGCCCTTGGCCATTTCAATGTAACCTTGCCTGAGTAGCAGAGTATGCAAAGTGCCCAGTCAGCAGAAAGTTGCCCTCAAGGGGTGCTGTGGTGGGATCTACAAACACCCCAGTCATTTTGGAATCCACTTTTTGCTTAAAATCTCCTGGACAAACATTACATTGGAGCAAAATTAACTGGTTTATATCTCAGAGGAAGATAACAATCTGCTGCACTGAGAGAACAAAACAAAATCCCATGGAGTAGAAATGGTCTATCCAAGCAATAAAAAGGGTTAAACACAAATAACAATGCTGCTAACAGGGGTTAAAACAATCACAACTCCTGAATGTCTTTAATAACCTTACCAGCCCCTATTGGTGGTGGGGGGGGGGGGGGGTCACAAGGGGCAGCTGCCTACTATTCTGCTATGGCAGACACCCCCTCCCCTTTCCCTCCAAACCACCATGAATTCACACAGCAGGGGGGTGAGGGGGAGCTCTCCACTTGCCTGCGATCCGAGCCGAGTCCAGCCTGGGAAGTGAAGCGGAGTGCTGGAGCTGCGTCCAGGGCTTGGCTGCTCCCCATGGAGGGAGATCCCAGGCCGATGGGTGGGAGCGTAAATCCAGGCAGCTCCCAGCACTATGACCGCGGGCAACAGCAGGGGGGCAGCGCTTTTAGAGAGCGACCGGAGAGGGGGGTAGAGGAGGGGAAGGGGAGCACGGATGCACTGGATGAACAAAAGCAGCTCCCCCTCCCCTGGAAGCGGAGCACATGCGGCAGTTGGAGCAGGGGTCCCTGGTCCTTGGTGCCTCCTGTCCCCACATGCACGCTGCTCCCTCCTCCTCCTCCTCAGCTGTTCAGCAGACACTTCCACATGCCCGATCCAGACTCTGTACAGCAGACATCAGCAGCCGGGGGGAGGGGACACAGATCAGCCCCTTCCAACCCTCCTTCCCTTCTCCCAAGCGGAGACACAGCAGCCAGGAAGACCCGGACTGGATCCCACGTGGGGTGGGTAGGTGGGGGTACCCCTCCCTGATGGATGGCATCTGCCGGCTGGCACAGGCTGCTGATGTGTTGGTGCAGGGAGGGACCCCCAACCCCATACGTGTTTAAGCGCTTGGATCAATCCAACAGTTTTAACCCCAACTCTCCCAGGGCAATAAACGAGCAGCAAAACATTCCATAATAAGAGATCATCACTGTACTAACAAAGCACACTGGGGGATATTTCACTTGTAGGATCAAACAGCTACTAGCTATCCAGATCACAAGCACTAGATGGAGTCAGTTGGAATCCTGGGATAAAATAGCAATATACAGAGAGCGGTTATTCTGTTTAGAACACATTACACTTATCACCAAGACACCAACCTCATCATCTTCCTGCGGCCTCCAGTGTCAGGTCGGAGCAGGTCCTGGAAGGGGCTTGTTTTGGGAAACCGGAAAGATCTAAGCACAGGCCATCTCCCAGCCACGTGGTTCAATACAGTATTACAAGGGCAAGGGTCAGCCCATCTAGCAAGCATTAGAGCTCACACTGAACATGTAGCACTCGGATGTAGTGGGCTGGCATTTTTAGATTACAGATAGATCATTTACGAACGTTACTGTGATTTTTTTTTTTTTTTTTTTTTACACGTCACTGCACAGTGCCAGACAGGTGCCAGGTCAGATTTGATTAATCGATGTAAATGAAACGGATAGGGAGCAAACTCAAAAATCAAGCCCGAGGGATATGTTGGCAGTCCATATAGAATGTTTTATTTCCTGCAAGCAGCATAGTGCGCATTTCACATGGATACATGCTTATGATGGGGGCTGGGATGGCACAGCGATGGTGTTATTTAAGTTCCTAGAGCATTCTTGGAGTAACAATTTACTTAACTGACTCAGGTGGCTGAAAGTGACACAGAGCTTCATAGATAAACACGTTGCTATGACAATGCATAAAAAGTCCCGAAAATATTTGTTTAGTCTCTTCTAGGGCAAAGGAAATATTGCAGTAAATTCCTTAAATACCAGCTTCAAATAAAGGAGACTTTTCAAAATGCTGTGTGTTAAAATTGCCATAAAGTGGGAAAAGGGTTTTGGGATCAGCATTCCCAGCAGAGAATGATTAAGATTGCATAGGGCCTTATTCAGGATTCCAGGGGAACCCCTTCATTCTTCACATAGGGATGGTAAATAGTGCCAAGCAAATTCATGGTTCTGGGGGCTCTGCTTGACCACTGGGCCCATCGCAGTTGCCTTATTTTTAATCCCGCTCTTATTCCCAGTAAAAAACAACCATCCTACCAGGACTGGCAGAGAAGTTTCAGCCAATTCGTATTCTGGAGAAAATGGAAAAAAACTTAAAGAATGCAGGAACTTCAAAAGGGTAATATCATTATAAATTATAAAACTAAAATGGGTAATCCAGGTCAGCCCAGAGTTGTAACTTAAAGGGACACTATAGTCACTGAAGCAACATCCGCATAATGAGGCAGTTTTTGCTTCTGCAGCCCTAGTCACACCTCCCTACATGTGACTTACACAGCCTTCCTAAACACTTCCTGCAAAGTGAGATCTAATGTTTGTGCTTCCTTTAGAATTTTGTTGTTTTTTTTATCTCATGCTCTGTTTAAAGCCTCCTGCACCATGCAAGAGCCCTGTGTGTGATTAAAGTTCAATTTACAGAGCACATGATTAACAAGATAGGATATGCTGACAGACTTAACTCCTAAACGGCTGGAAACTGTTTAATTAAGCTAAACATGTTTTAGTGACTATAGTGTCCCTTTAACTATTTTAAAGGGCCACTATAGCCTAATGTAGTTGAGTATACCAATTGTCTTCAGGCATTTTTATGCAAACACTGCTTTTTTTTTTTTTTTATATATTTTATGTTTACATTACCCCTAGGGACACCTCCAAGTGGCCACTCCTCAAATGAGCACTGGAGGGGCTTCCTGGCTCAGTGCTGCACACAGTAGGCAGTTCTGCTGTTCAGCGCCTCCACGCACTTCATGGGGACACTGAATTTTCCCCAGAGATACATTGATTTAAAGCATCTCTATGAAGGAGTGCAGATTGGCCAAAATGGTGTTCGGCCCGCCCCCATCCTGCCCCCTTGCTGATTTTAGCCAATCCAATCCTTTCCCGCGATTGGCTAAAAATCTGCAATTCTGATGTCATCAAGGAGGCAGGGCGAGCGCCCGCGGATCCGCACGGCACTGGAAATAAAGGTGAGCTTTAATTCCTTTAAAGGGGGGGCAAGTCACCTAATTGGTGGGTTTAGCACTATAGGGTCAGGAATACATGTTTGTGTTCCTGACCCTATAGTGTTCCTTTAAGTATCTGGAAGGATACTAGACTAAACTGGTTTCAATGAGGCAATAACAGGCCACATTTAGAAAAGGATGTAACAAGTAAACCTAACCAGTTCTATGCAAGTGTAATTGCGGTTTTAACTTTTTGCAGGAATGTCGCAGGCTAATCAGGAACTAATCCACCAACAAAACAAAAAGAAAAGGATTTGCAGAATAACATATCCTGTGCTAGAAGAGTGTAAGAACTAAGGAAAGCAAAAAAGGAATTTTACTGAAAGCCAGATGTTCTCTTTAAAAATTCTGAATGAAGAACCTCATAAACCCAACCAATTTTGAGGTCTCTTGCAAGAATGTCTCCGTTTATAAATTGTGCTGCTCTTACAGGACATCTATTGAACCTTGGAGAGTGAACCATTCCAGTTGAACGCAGCGGCCTATTCCTTGACACCATTTCACAGTTCACGCTGAGAGCAAGCTCCAACCAGCCAGTGATGGCAGTCGCTATTTAATATGATCCTGTACACCGAAACGTTTCCCTCGCGCTCTTATCAACGAGGCAATAGAAAATCAAGCCGAGTGGAAATCTTTTACTGCACCATGTGGATGAGGTGTAACCACTGAGAAATGCTACAGCTGCTGTTTCATTACTCCCAGGCCACAGAGTTTCTGCATTTCACAAGCCCATGGCTTCAATCAAAAGGCCTGAAGTGTGTTAAGAGGCAGTGAGAAGAAAACATTGAGCAGACATGGTCCAGCAAATGTTTTCACGGACAAAGTCTCCTTTGCAGACTGCTCGGCAATTATAATATTGGAAACGTAATAGCAGGCTTGATAAACTCCAGGAGACAGAGCTCCTTAAACGTTTACTGCTGGCTCCTGCTGGAGCATTTCCACTAGAATTCTATGTACCATGACCATGGCTTTTAAAAAATGGGTCTACTTAGACCCAGGCTCTTTAACCCCTTAAGGACCAAACTTCTGGAATAAAAGGGAATTATGACGTGTCAGACATGTCATGTGTCCTTAAGGGGTTAAACACAGTTCGAATAGGATCCTGGCTCCTACAAAAACACAGAGGGTGCTCCTAAAGTTTATTTCTGATTCCATGTCCTTGTTCTTCTCACAGAAAAATGCTCTTAAGATTCTTAGCTAAATAGACTTTTAAATAGTAGTAGTGTTGTTTTGGTCAAAGGATTTTTAATGCATAAATAAGGGCCAGAGCTAGGTTAGTCATTAGCATGTCAGAGGAGTTATATAGACCAGAAATGCATCAGGAAGTAGGCTGGCACTAAATTGCTATAAACCATGGCTCTTAAAATGGTCAGCCAACCGACAAGAATCTACGTTCTCAGTACAGCTAGAGTTGCAGGGGTTTCCAATCCATAGTCATGTATAAGATTACATGCAAGAACCACTTATTTTAATAAATGATCCACTGGGGAGCCTGAGAAGGCCAGGAGCAGAACAGATACAACGTAAACCATATGCACTCGCTAGCTATGTAACATATCTGCTCATTCCCCTTCCCAGCCCAGGTTTCTTTTATCAATCCCGGTTCTTTTCCAGGATTTTGCACAGGAGACTTTAGCGTGACCTCCATTTATCAGACAACCATGTCATGTTGAGCACCGTTAACAGATAATGAGAGGAGACAACGGATGCAGTTACAAGGAAAGCCATGTGCAGTTTACAGGCCAGAACATGCCACTAAGTGAACTAACATCTGATTTCATTACAGAAAAGCAGTAATCCACACACAAACCACAAGAGGTTTTTTTGTTTTTTTTCTTCTTTTCTCAATATTAGGTAGACACTTTCAAAATGATTTAACAGAACAACACGGATAAAGAAAAAAAAAATGAGAAAGGAAGGCAAACAATTAGTCTTATCAAACACAAACCGTTTTTTCAGATGATGCTAGGTTACTGATAAACAAGGCTCACACTTCATTTTAACTAAAAGCGTAACTGTATGTATGTAACTATAGGCAAGTGTTTAAACGGTAGTGGTATTAGTAGTACATGAATAAAAAATAAATAAAATTAAAAAAAAAGTACAGAGTGTGTGCTGTTAAGTTTCCAGTTTATCACACACATTCAAAAACCTTTTTCAATAGTTTGTTATGTACATGCACTTCTTAACACAGACAATACATTTGTAAAGAGGGTGTGTATATAAAAATATGTTAAATACAGAAAAAGTGCAATAAACTAGAGAATGAACTTAAAGGGGTGTTTTAAGCACCGTAAACCACTACAGCTTGATGTAGTAGTTTTGGTTTTGCAAACAAACAGAAGCCCTTGAAAGCCCTTTTTTTGTCAAACTACTTTTAACAAAGGCTGATATTGCTTAGTCTACTGAGACAACAAAGCAATCAACTTCCTCACGATCTAGCCACATTTGGGTGGCAAAGGCATGCTATAACACAGGGAGCAGTAATGCACATTGCTTACATTGGGTCAATAATATCCTAACCCACAAATTGATCCACAATCTAAGTATCAGGCCATTACCAATATATCATTTACAAATTCTGCAAGAAATTCTGGGAACTCTACAAAAAAACATATATTATGAGCTGTGGCATACAGGATAATCATTTTGAAGAAAACCCTAAATACAACATGAATTTCAGTGCGGGCTGTAAAATGACTGGCATGCAACAAGCTAAAGGGGCCATGTGCTTGGGTCTCCACAAAGAAACATTATCCGGATCTTTTATCACTAGTCAACCAATTCAGTTTTAAATGAAGGGTGGATCCCATTACATTGAATGCAAACTGTACAGCTTAAATAGGTTTATACAAGTATGCCCCTATAGCATGTTTGCCTATTCTGGAAAGTTAAATATTTGATGTATTTTCTATAAAATGACAACAGGTGCAAAACTCTTACATTTTGTGCCAGCATTATGGAAAGATGCGCGTCCCACCAGGGTATTAAGTCTGTTTGGAGAGCCACTGAACATGCAGGAGCTGTTAAGCCTTCAATCAACACAAAGGCTCAGACACACCAGCATTTACCAGACGGAATGCTGAAAGGCAGGTACCAAGCAACCTAGATAAAGATTGACCCTCACAATCAAGACAAAAAGCGTTGATGAAAAATGTGTAAACACAGCTGACTAAATCTCAAGGATGCCAGAACAAGTCGTGTAATCTTTAAGCAAGCCCCAAAGACAACATGATTTGCAGTGCGGGTTACAAATTCTCTGTAAAGATTACATTTATCTCCCCCCCCCCCCCCCCCTTTCCTATAAAGCTGTGTGATGCTGTACGTGTGGCTCTATCCTGTAATTGTGGCGCTAGCTGAAAAAATATTGCAATAATTATGAAGTTTGGGTCATTTGGAGTATTCAGTGCTTTAGAAGCGGTTTCCGATCGGGTGAGTGGAAGAGGTCTAAGGAGGGCAGAGAAGTGGGTTAAAGGAGGTTAATGTTTCCTGATGGTTGAGAACTTCTTTAATAAATGGTCGGAAAACATGCAGCTAGAGGGGAAATAATGCATTATTAATACCAAAGCTACACCAAAAAAAACTTCAGTCTCTAAATGCATTAAGATATTCAAATTATTCACTCAGTTTTGAATAAAGTCATAATGAAAAAAAAAAACACTGAATGCTACAAAAAGGCAAGTTAAAAGTCTCCACTCTCCTCAATAGTCAGGGTCCAGGTTAACACTTTAGACAAGTGAAACACACATTTGGTAAAACAGGCACACAGGAAAGTCCTTTATAAAAAAAATAAATAAAAAATAAAAATAAGATTGTGGATGTTGTGGATGAGGGGCAAACGTTGATTAAAAGATAGAGGGAGAGCTACAAAAATATGGAATTAATGGGAATGGAATGATGGATGGGAGAGAGCTAGTGATATGGGAATGAAAAAGTAGAAGAGAAGAAATGGGTAAAAGGCACAGGGATGAAGTGGGCAAGAGACAAGAAGGAGAGGGGAGGATAAATATGTCCCTAAATTTTGCAAACACTAAGAATTCACATAAAAACATTTCTCTATGAACACAGTAACACTCCACATAAATACAGATAAACACACTAACTACGGCATATATGTAGTGTTCTCTATATCTATATATTTATTACACACACACCCCCCCACAGCCAGTAAGCCCTACCCCATATTCTTTGTGTTCTGCCCATGAATGTGTTGACAGCTTGGTCATGAAACCCTGGTTGGTTAAGTCAAGCATGTAATGATTATACGAGTTTACATATATTATTCATACACTATACTAAAACAACCCAACAGAAATATAGCTATAGAGAGATAGAAGGCGGTTTTTATAGTTCTATTTGCAAGTCACTAAAAAAAAATAAAAAATAAAAAATGTTTAAACAAGCACAGAGCGGTCCCTTCTGCATGATATGATGCTTTGCATAAAATAATACAGGTTTATTTTTACATAGGGAAGAGATAGAAACACAGAATACAGGGAAGTTATTGCTTACAAAGGAGAACAATTGAATGAAGACTGTCCCGCTGGAAGTCATCATCCCTCCAATCCATAGAACAGAATTCCCCTTAAAGGACCACTCTAGGCACCCAGACCACTTCAGCTTAATGAAGTGGTCTGGGTGCCAGGTCCAGCTAGGGTTAACTAATTGTTTTATAAACATAGCAGTTTCAGAGAAACTGCTATGTTTATCAATTAGTTAAGCCTTCCCCCTAATTCTCTAGTGGCTGTCTCACTGACAGCCACTAGAGGCGCTTGCGTGATTCTCACTGTGAAAATCACAGTGAGAGCACGCAAGCGTCCATAGGAAAGCATTATGAATGCTTTCCTATGTGACCGGCTGAATGCGCGCGCAGCTCTTGCCGCGCGTGCGCATTCAGCCGACGGGGAGGAACGGAGGCGGAGATGAGGAGGAGAGCTCTCCGCCCAGCGCTGGAAAAAGGTAAGTTTTTACCCCTTTCCCCTTTCCAGAGCCGGGCGGGAGTGGGTCCCTGAGGGTGGGGGCACCCTCAGGGCACTCTAGTGCCAGGAAAACGAGTATGCTTTCCTGGCACTAGAGTGGTCCTTTAATGGAAGCCGGAAGGAGGACTTGTCCGTGGGGGTCAGTATAATGACATCACATTTCTGACTTCAGATTTAAAGGGACCCGTCATGCCTCAAAAACATCTGCTCATTAGATTAAGCATACAATTCTATCTATACGTTGTGCCAACAGATTTGCCAGCAAATGTATACAGTCAAAGAAAAATCTATTTAAAAATAGGTTTTCTGCCAGCTGTCAATGTGGTCAGTCAATGCTGACAAGGGAGAGGGGAAAAAAAAAAAAGACCTTTAACCCCTTAAGGACACATGGCGGAAATATTCCGTCATGATTCCCTTTTATTTCTAAAGTTGTGTCCTTAAGGGGTTAACATGAAGTCCCTCGGCTCTCCACCCATAGCAACCACAGCAGATGCACTGTGGTTGCTATGGAAACTCCCCAGCAGGCACTTCCAACTCTAAAAACACTGGCAGCAAAGCCAGCGTGCAACATCGCTGACGAGATTTGCCCCTCAATGGGGATGCATCCCAAGCAGGACAAATCAAAGAAGAGACCAGGACGAGTGGAGTATGCACCAGGTGGGTGTTACAGGAAGAGTGACACCAAGAAAGGTGCCTTGAAAAAGAGTAAAAGGGAGTAAATCTCTATATTTTACACTGAATACATTATGTATCGATGTTATATGATGTATTCAATGTATATGGGAGCGATTTAAAGCAAGTATGTTTTTATTGCAGGTTCAATTTAGACCACTGAATACACGAATCTGGTCAATACACACACGTACGTAATTATTTTTTATTAATTTATATATGATCAGGTTAATGTTACGTCACAAGGACCCTTCCCTTTAAAGTAAATAGACAGCACACACAGTGCAGACATAACAGAATACACATACCATGCCCTTTACAGAGCGTAAAACAAACACAAACCTGTATTATAATAATTATTACAGCATTGCCTCTTTGTAAAGGCTTGATGGAATAGAGGCGATGTGAATTGCCTGCAGTGCATACAACTTGCAGATGAAAAGCACTTTTGAATCCTGTGCATTGGGGTAATTGATAAGACTCCCAGAGGACAGTGATATAAACATAGTGCAGAGATGGAAGGACTCAGCAAAAAATGTTTTGTCAACACTATACATTGAAAGCATCAGTGAAGAGACCTCTCAACAGTGATGGTCATGACATACTGATGGACACTTATGAATTATATACGAGGTTGACAAATATAAATCGTGTATCATAAGGTGGTGTGTCTTTTCAAACCACTTTGCATTAATAGAATGTACTGCAGACACACACACCAATTATGACAAATCATAACATCATCCACAGATGCGTAGCTTTTTAATCCAGCAATTCACATGGGTCATGGAAAATGTAAATTTATTGAAAATCTATTAACATCAGCATGTGATTTTGTTAATGTTATCACCAACAAACATTAGTAAATCTGTTTGCACCGTTTTATTACCCTCACTTTGGAGAAATCTGTGTTTGTTATTTTCAAAGTATAATAAGGTCTCTACAGACAAATGTTTAAAAAACAGCAATCTCTCAAAATTTCAAAGTATTCAGCTATTTAGTCAGGCCTCTTCCAGGATACAGGTATTTGTTGATATTGTAAGGTTGTTTTGTTTTATTTCTCCAGCAATATTTTTATAAATTAACTTTGTTACACCCCACTGGCTGTAAATCATACAACCAGCAACTTTCTGGTTTGTTTTGCTCAGTGGATCTAAACGTGAGAGCCACAATTGCTCAGAGCATATGCCTTGCAAAGACTTCTCACTGAGAAGCATTGAGAAGTCTGTGATTGGGCAGCAACAGAAAGTTTGGGCGAGGTTAGAAGGGGAGGGCTTGCAGGAGCGGCAGACAGGATAACCAGCTTTTGCAAGCTTGTTTATTTATAAACCTGGTGAAACAATGCAAAATTAAATGCATGCATGTTTTCGATAGGGGAATATCTACTAAATTGTTTTAAACACATTTTTCCTTACAGTGTTATAAAATCAAGATATATTTATGTGTTGTCTATGTGAATGTAGGGATGAATTTTTTGTGGAGTGTGCGCGAGAAAACAAAGGTGCATTTGTGTAGCGTGTGTGTATACAGGAGATATTAATTAATATTAAGGTCTCCTTACTCCCTTTCCCCCGCTACTCATTCCACCAGGTCCTCTTTCCACATGCCAAGAGGCTCCATAACTAGCAAAAGAAACATCAAGTAAATAGAATTTCAGAATATATACAAAGCCATTGTGAGCTTTGAATAATTAAAAAAATATATATATATCAATTTTAGCTCTAGCTGCATGTCAAGTTTCATTGTCAATCATAATGTAGGTTTCCTTGGATATTTAAATATATTTACATAAACCTAATCAAGCCGCCATCTCAGATCATATTGAGCCAATATTTAGAGATAAATATGTGAAGCGAGGTACTGTGCCCCCACAAAATGCATTAGTAGCCCTCTCAACGTGAACACTATTACAGAAACACAATGAATTAAAGTTATGGGGGGGTGGGGGGTGAATAAAAAAGATAAAATGACAAGGGAATATTTGCTAGAAGTAGACTGATCTTACTATGAAGAGCTGTGTGTAAAATGACAAAGTGCTTCACACGGATGAATGAACAAGGACAACCTGGGACTTGGCACAGAGTGCTCAGATTTTTTTCCTCTCACGTACTGTAGCATCTAGCAAGTTAATATCATTCAACAGACAGCTAAATAAAATGAAACACGGACAAGCACTTGGCCTGCTGTAAATAAGATACGTGATAAGTCTGGAAAGCTTATGAACAAAAAAAAAAACCCGACAAAGGCTTTTCAATACACAACAATACCAACACAGCTAACCATATGCAGGTTTCTAGAAAAGTGAATATATACAATGTCTGATTTCAGTGTCATAGTACACTGCATGTATCGTGTGATGTTGTTATAACTCTGGCAGTTTTATTTTATTTTACAACAGAAGGATATGTAAATAACCTGGATTTTTTTTTTTTTATAGCACAGATGGAATTCATGAACAGGCCAAACGGTTCCACTTTCTTGCACAATAGAATGATGACAGTTAAATAGCTCATCTGATCGACTCTTCGGTTCTGATTCGTTGCTGAAGGTGTGCGCTCTCAAGCTGCTATTATTAAACCACCAAAGGTTCCGAATAATTGTGCCATTCACCTCCACAAAGAAACTGGGACATGCTCAGAGGCCAGTGTGCATGCAACAATACACATGGCTTGTTCCTAATGGAATATAGGTCTGCACTGTGTACCAGAGTCAATTAGACATAACTTGCTTAGCCAAAAGTTCCAGATTTATAGCCCAATGGTTCCCCCTGTTGGCCATGTGTGTGTCAGCACTGCCCTACACATGTCCCTGGTTATTTTAAAGAATTATACTGAAAAGGGAAAAAATGTTTCACACACACACACACCTCAGCACCTGAAATAAGAGGGATCATAGATTTCTATCTAATCACAATAAAAAAATATATATAGAATCTTTCCTTTTTTAAATAGGTGATTGTCAGACACACCACACCTCCCAATTCGTCAAAATTGTCATAAAAGATAGTACACATTCAGAACATAAAAGCGGGCTAGGAAAGTTTGTTTATTTAAACACACTGCTGTCAGTTAGAGAAATAACACCAGCAGATTGCCTAAAAACAATAGTGGGGAACGATACAGAATCTGGCCTTTTATAGCTGTGCCTGGAAACCTTTGAGATCCAGCAGCCTGTGTAATGTATTGTATAACAAGGTGTTTCTTCACACACTTCTGGCTTTTAATAGATACCGAGTAATATTGCAAATGGAAAGTGTGACACCCAGTTTGACAGGTTGTGGTGTGTTTAAACAGTTTTAATGCACAGCACGCTTGGCCCACAAAGTAAGTAGAATGATTGCCAAATGTTTCCAGTACAAGATCTCACCAGCAGCTTTTTAATCTTCCCTCTTTCCACACTCACAAATCCATTATGAAGGCAAGACTTCCAGAACTGCAAGGGGAATAACCCTGCAGAGACTTACTTGCTTCAAGCTTAATACATTTTGGAGTTGGGTAGGGAATAGGGATCGACTGATTATCGGTTTGGCCTATAATTACACCAATATTGCTGATAACACTGGCGAAGACCCAGTGGCACGCTAACTTCACCTCTCCTCTCTCCAACTGGTGGGAGCCCCCTGGCTCGCAAGACTTGGAGAGAAGCTTCTGTCTTTTCTTGAGTGCAAGATACAGAAAACTAAATCCCAAATGTATTGCTAAAACTGGAGTTGTATTTTATTGCATCAACTGAACAGGCAAAATTTCAAAGATTGAAGGGGCTAGGGGAGTTTATTTTTGGGGGGCACAGGATGAATATGAGCAAAGAAGATCATAAGGCAAAGTGCTGTAGATCATTCCATTAATTAACATGTGATGACAGCATCATATAAAAGACACATAGTTAAGCGGTTTAGCCTTAGTAGGGTATGGAAAGGGGAATATATTGCCTGTTCTGCTTTTACAGGACCCAGTCTGGTCCTTGCTCTTCATACTGCCTGTCCTTTAAAACCCACAGAAAAAAAAAAAAAAAAAACACACAAATTGTGAACAGAATATCGGTACCAGTTTTTGGCTAACGGCCCAAAAAGCCATCAATAATCGGAATCAGTTTCAGCCCTATAAAAGGGAATATTGATCAATCTCTATAGAGGGGTACAGACGAACTATTTGAATGCACTGATTAAGCAACATATTGCTTCATGACTCAGAGTACTGGTAAAATCACTGTGCATCACTTGTTATTCAGTGGTTAAATTCCCACATAAAACAAACATTTGGGGTTTCAGGTCGTACAAAAACTACATTAATTTCACATGAAACCAGTGGGGCATCTGTTCGGTGACTACTTCATTTACACATCAGGGCTTAGAATTTGAAGTCCTATTTTAAACACTGCCCATATTAAGTATTAGTGGGGGAATTAAACACTAAGATGACACTGATTTTTAATTGATTCCACCACTTAATAAGATGTTGGGCCGAATAACGGGTGCATATATGTTACACAGTAGCGCTGGACAAAATAAAGTGTGAATGTTTTTTGTTTTTTTTACATTAAGGTATATCTGAGTTTCAAGAATGTGTGGTTCCAAAAATGGGCCATGTGGCCTAGTGCCGGCAGTGCCACAGCATATGCCATCCTGTTGATATGCTGCCCTTACTCAGATGCATTGTTTGTCTCTCTTGGTCAGACACCAGATGCACACTCACATAAAGATATATTACGGTAATTTGAAAATTCTAATAATTCTTAGTTGTAGTCTTGTAGTATGTCACAAGTGCAAGCATTAATCAGATGGTTGTGTGGACAATTTACTCTGCCCATCTCATCGAGTGATGGTTTTGGAATGTGAACAGTGACTCAGTCACCTCTACTCGAATGGCAACCTGTTCAGCTGCACTGGTCCGAGCGCAATGCAGTAAGTCCAGAACAGACAACTATTCTAAAACTGGAAGATTTGCAACAATATTAAAAAGGCAGTTTTGTAGGAAAAAAATAAGTAATCAATCTTCAGAAACACATTAAATAGAAAATAAAATACAATAAAATATTGACATGTGCCCATAACACGTTAATTGTAAAGGACGCAATGTGCAGTCTCAAAAGCAGGAAGTCTGAAACAGATTTAAAAAATAAGCATATCTTTTGAAGTGAAATCAAGCTGAGGAAACGTCACTGTTCTGTGCACAGAGGAGAGCCGCAAGAACAAAGAACATCTAAAATAAACCAACTGCTCACATGGTGGAACTAGGAGGCGATGAGGACGATTTCCTTCTAGGGGGATATCAGATATATGTTTATCAAGCAAGACCTATAAAACTAGAGGGGAAAAAAAACAGTACACTCACAAGTCTTCATGAACCATAAATGTTGCAAAAAAAAAAAACATCTCTATAAAGTGTTCAACGTTTTCTTTTGGTTTAAATGCTCGTGCACAGATTTGAGGCTTCTGCATTTTGTAGAACACTCAACATACTGGTTATAGACAACACTTCTCACCCATACTTGTAAATAAGACAGAAAGGGCAACTGTAAGGGCAAACATTTTCAATCGTGAATGCAAAAGTCTGCAATCTCAGAATATGCTAGGTTTCTAAATATACACACATACAGGAGACTCTTGCAGGGTCTAGCAAGCTATTAAAGCAGGGGATAAGAATATTTAAATTAAACAGTGCTTGCAACAGGGGAAGGATAAACATTAGATGACTCTTTACAGGATGTGTTTAGGAAGGTTGTGCAAGTCACATGCAGGGAGGTGTGACTAGGGTTCATAAACAAAGGGATTTAACTCCTAGATGGCAGATAATTGAGCATTGAGACTGCAGGGGCATGATCTGTACTGTTTCATTAAGCTAACGTTATTTTGGTGATTTTACTGTCCCTTTTCTTCTCAGGCAGCTCAAGTTTTGCCTCTTCAATTTGTAAACTGCCAAAACTGCCATAGCAACAAGCACCTGCATGAAGCATAGATTATATATGACAGATTAGGACTGTATGCGTTGCTCAGTACCATATTATTAAACAAATTAAAGGAATACCCCTTTGCTCAAATAAAATTAAGGGAATTTAAAAAAATAAAAAAGGTGGGGGGGGGGGGAGAGAGATACTTACCTTTTTTGAGCTCACCCCACCACATCTCATGAGATCAAGGAGGCATGGTCCAATCCAATGCTCATCCTAGAAGAGCACTGGGGACCTGGTACACATCCAATCATACTTATATTAAAACATTGTACTCAGTGCTTCCCTATGAGGTTTACGCTATCAAGAAGACACATGGCCTTTAATATACAATCTAACAAGAGTTGTGGATGATGGATATAAATACATAGAATGTGACGGCGGATAAGAACCATTTGGCCCATCTAGTCTTCCCAATTTTCTAAATTCTTTCATTAGTCCCCAGCCTTATGCCTATCCCACGCATGCTTAAACTCCTTCACTGTGTTAACCTCTACCACTTCAGCAGGAAGGCTATTCCTTGCACCCACTACCCTCTCAGTAAATAAGAGTGATCCAAAGAAATTTAGTGATTATGCCAATGTCACTACAGTATCCGATTTAAAAAAAAAAAAAAGTTTCCCTGTTTGAGCTTGAATAAATAAGAGGACATGGACTACATTGCTGCCTACAGTGTTTTTTTTTTTTTCTTCTCCCATTCAGGATTGTACATCTAAATGCCTCCTATGCACTTTAGCAGTGGGAATGCTTGAAAATTAAACACAAAAGCTACGTCAAGATGACCACATGCAATTTCCTGTGTTAACATTTCTGAATACAGCTAGATTAGACACAATGCTATTTTTATCTAGATCTGAAAACAAACTGCTCCTTTAAGTTTAAGTTGACATTAGTGGTAATGAGTTACACATTATCAAACAAAGGGTAGGGTGTAGCCATCAGGTAGCCCTTTAGCGGGCAAGGGACCATTTATATTCCATGTCTGACTGGCAAAGCATTGTGGGGGATTTAGTTCCTCGACATCTGCAGAATTACCTGTGAAATACTAGTCTTTACAGAGAAGTGTGTGACATGCTGCATACAAAACAAAATACAGTTAGACTCGTCAGGATGCTGTCAGACATGGATTTACATGCATGTTACTTCTCGCTCTAGTTAAGAATGATCTCCTACTTAAGGGATTATCCTGTGATCTTATTTCAGGGCAGTCACCAAGGAAATATAAAAGGCGTTCACTGCACAAACACTCCATCTAGTGGAATAAGTGTGGCAAGAAACAGTTTAAAAAGTTAAGGTTAAAAAAGTCTGCAAGTGCAACTATAAACTAATGAATGCCCATCAATATTAACGGTCTTCAATGGTACCATCAGTACAAAATCTATTTCTTCTAACCGTTTATTTGCTAAACAAGGAACTGCAAATTTAAAGCCAAAATACCAAAGCGAGAAAAACAGGTCGGAGAATGTTGGCAGTAACACGCAGTGTCGGATGTGATCATATAATAATGGTGTTTATTATTCACTAAACAGTCACTATTTTTTCAGCTCCGCTCTTTCAGCCTGGAAGTCATGTTTGTATTCAATTAAAATTTTATATACAATGATATTGTCCCTCCCATCATCTGTCAATCAGTTCTTGGCATGGTTTCCCAACTCAGACTTCCAGGAACAGCCCAAGTTCTGCAAACTTCCACACAAATCCCAAGGTGGAAATACATAACTGTGTGAAGAGTACAGCACACAATACCTAGAACTGGGTGAAAGGGGAAAGCAGGAGAACCACCTCTCCAGATCCACTAACAAACTTGGCCACATCAGGCCCAAATTCACCAACAACGGTAGATTTTCATTCAGACATGAAGTGGACACACAAATGGAAGCAAGGAAACATGCCATCATAAAATGGTGGCTACTTTATCTAGAATATTTTCTTTTACTTGTAAACACTGAGAGCGGAAAGTCTGGCATCATTGAAAGCTTTTTAAACGCATTGCCATTTGAAGAGCACTTGAGCCCTCCTGACGTAACGGGAGCCTCAATCCATAAAACCAATATATATATATATATTTATTTATTTTTTTGCACCATAATTACAGCCCAGCAGGGATAAACCACTAATGCTAGTTATGGTAAGCATTACAAGCACTATGTTTTTGCAAAGAATAATAAATTATGAGCTGGGCCCGTAATCCATACATGTGGTGCGCACAAGGTCAGCTTTTAGGACAACAACAAAAAACCAGGAAGAGTTAAAACCATGAAAACCAAAAGCAAAGGACTTATTCACTAAACACCAAGATGTAGTCAACTGAAAAACAAACTTCAACATTTAGGACACAGATTTTATATATACGTACATAGATATACATAATACAGGGGCATTCTGTAAAAATAGCAAATCTTTGACAAATTACCATGGAAAGTAATGGAAACTAACGGATCCTCCACCACCATCCACAGCAGCATTGACAGCCAATGTCATGCATTTTACGCTCATTAATAATGAATTAGGGCAACCTATTCACATTACAACTGGGAAAAGCTCTGTATCTCCCCGGTAAACGTAGAATGTGGCAGTACATGAACAGCAATACGTGGATTGTGGGAATAGCATTCTGAAGCTTCCTTCTTTAAAAAAAAAGAGGCATTTTTATCAGTTGGTAATAGATCAAACCTGTACATCACTCTCGGCTGTTTGGCCACAGGATGAGGGTTGGAACAATCATTTTGACAGGTATGGGGGTTCCACCATGACAAATAAATCTTGAACAGATCTATGCTGTACACCGGAAGAGAACATTATCCAAAATCAATTTTCCAGATCGAAAGTATGAAAGTGAAATAATGCATGGAAATAACATGTACGTAATATACGAGATCCAAGAATAAGCATCCGCAGCATTCCTGTACTGCAACACAAGAATATTGTATTTTTATGAATATTTTGTAGATTTTAAATACAGTGTTAAAAGTACGCCTGAAAATTTAAGTTTCAATGATTAGTCAACAAAGCTCTCCCCACAACCATGCTGCAGTGGGCATGCGGTTGTACTCTTACAAATACTCCGTATTTGAACCACAGAAGTAGAGGTCGTATAGAACATGCACTTGGTCCCATTGCTTCCCGTGGTTATTCAGAAACTGGCTTTAGATCTGCAGGAGAAAACCCCTTTTGTATCAGAAAGCACAGGGGTTAAATGGGCATAATTCTGTTTTTTCTTGGTCAGATTGTTCAAGCATTGTGACAAAAATGGGAGGATCCGCAGGCACTCTTAGTGGCAACTTCCTGTTATAAAGACATGACACAATAGAAGAGAGGATTGTCTGCAACTACCATTACAGAGATTTCCACAATGCTAGTCACTGCTAACTGGCAAGATTAGATATATTACTATTCTATCCGTCTTACACACCTTGCGTATCAAAGACGATGTTGAGAGGGCATCCAAGCAACCCCTTTGCTTTCCTTGTGAATTAAGTGCATTGGATTAAAACCCCTGGCGAGCAAAGGGCGACATATCCCTGTACATCCACTTTGTATTTACTAAACAAGCTGCTCCCACCCACGCAATCACTCCTTATTAGTGGATGTATCAGATTTCTATTCTCATCTCCTCCAAACTGACCTCCTAGGCTGTGCAGCAATCTGTCTTCTACTTAGCTTGTAAACTCATCAGGGCATGAATCCCTTGCCGGTTTTCTGATGTTAAATGTATTATCTTGCAGTGAGTGTGCAGTGTACCAGCTGCAAACTGCACTACAGTGACTCTGCTAACCAGAGGTGTAAAAGTACTGTGTCCCTTGGCCAAACAGTGCCATTTACTAACCCAGCAATTACCCAGACTGACATTGCAAATTTTAAATCAAAATAGGGATTTTGAAGAAAATTGCTGTGCATGGAATTATGGGAAACGGAATGGAGAACCCGACATTCTAAAAAGACTTTCAACTGGAAACCTGAGCTGCAATCTTTTCCCATTATGGCTAGACAAATGCAAATAAATACAATAATTGGAAATATAAAAAGGGAAAAAAAAAAAAAAATCAGATACATATCCCTAGCAGAAAGATGGCTGCTGATGTCTATATATTTTTTTGGTATTTGTTTATCTTGTTTGTTTTATGTAATAAATGGCTAATCTCACAAGTTAGAAAAACACCTGCCGTGTGAAAAATGAAACAACGTATGAAAAATGTTTCACTTTTCCACAAGTATTTTTTTTTTTTTATTCAAAAGGATATGACTGGCTTTATTTTCGCCTTGGTTTAATAGTAATCTGGGGCAAGACATGGCATTACTGATGAACCACTCGTTATACTGATCAGCAAGAACTCTGTGTAAATTAGTGATAACATCTACTAACCCACTATTTTACTTTCACTTAGGAGGATTTACAAGATATCAACACCATAGCCAAGAGTTCCATACAGCAATGTACAAACCAGTTCCCCATTCAGATAGGGCAGCGTTTCCCAATTGGTGTTCCGCGGAACCCTAGGATTCCGTCAAAAAATGCGAAAACAAAATGGTCACGGGCGGCGAGGGAGCAGTGATCTCCCTGCTCAGCTCCCACGCACAGCAGTGATGCCAGAGCCAGAATATGACGTCACTCCGGCTCCGGCATCACTAAGAGGCGCACGAGGGAACGGAGCAGAGAGATCACCGCCCGCACGCCAGCCACACTGGACCCCAGGCACTCCATGCCAGCAGCCCCACTGAACCCCAGGCACTCCATGCCAGCACTCCTAAAGGTAGGGGGGGCTAGGTGGAGTAAAATGTTTTTTTGTTTTTAAAACAAATTGTATGTGTGTATGTTTGTCAGTGAGAGTGTATATGTGCTTGTCAGTGAGAATGTATCTGTTCTTGTCAATGACAGTGTATGTGTCACTGTGTGCATCTAAGTGTGTGTGTGTGTGTGTGTGTGTGTGTGTCAGCATGTATCAGTGTGTTTGTATGTGCGTGCCAGTATGTATCAGTGTGTTTGTATGTGTGTGTGTGCCAGTATGTATCAGTGTGTTTGTGTATCAGCTTGTGTGTATATGTCACTGTGTGTATGTGTGTATATTTGAGAGTCAAGATGTGTGTGTCTGTGTGCCAGTGTGTGTATCTCTGTGTGTCAGATACATATACACACTAACACAGAGATACACACACTGGTGCATACAAACACAGATAACACACACCTTGACACACACCAGCCCATGCAAACACAGATACACACTGTGTGCCAAGGTGCGTGTATCTGTGTGCCACTATCTGCCAGTGTGTATCTGTGTGTCAGATTCATACACACTGGCGCATACAAACACAGACACACACACCTTAATACACAGACACATACAAACACAGACGTGTCCTGTCAGTATCAGCATGCACTCCAAACGGACAGCAGTTGGTAAGGCTTCCATGTAGTTTCACTGCTACACAAAATACAGAAACCTTCAGTAAATACCTGTAGATTCACTACTTAGGATAAAATGGCATGTTTATATGAGAGAGGGATATCAAGAGAGAACAGAGAGGTATGGCAAAATAACAGATTAAATAGGTTTTCCTGTAGATTTCAAATCATGCTACTTCGGAGATTTGTTCAGTGCTCCCTGTAAGAATAACGAGTGGATCAAATTTGGGTAAGAAGCTCACAAATGCCATCAGTTTAGAGCAAACAAAAGACGTTAAGAGGTAAGTAACGTCTTCACCATAACGTTCAAAAATAATACAAAATAAATAGATCCACTGAATAGTCTATTAACAGTGTAGCTTCATCTACAGCAATAAGATTAAATTGTTTTTAAGAAACGCGTTTAATACCTAGATCAACATAGTGCTAGCATTAACAAATTAATAAATGTGATCTGCGGCCTGGGTATAACTTTATCAATGTGCTTGAAGCGAACGCTGATGTGTCTAAAAAAACAATCCCTGGAGTGAACTGAGCAAAACTCTTCTTCTGACATCCAAAGATAACTGCTGAAGACGGGGTTAGAATGCGAGCCAAATTCACACTGTTTGCATCAAATCATGCTCAGTGCTTATAGGCTCAATTTCAAAGCTTTAGGGACTTCAAAAACCTACAATTTATCCATTTACTAAATTTACAAAAGAAAAACTTAATATTTTAGCAGAGCCATTTCTGTGATTACGCTACTAGTTTTTGTAAACATTACAATTAAAGTTGCCTGATAAAGGGGAATAAAACAGTTTATAACATGATGTCCCTTAAGGGGAAAAGAAGATAGAGTAAGAACCACATGCAATGTGAATTATTCATGTTTTTTTATAGCGTTTTTCACGTTAACTGAAGAGTAATGCTCCACTTTTGCGGCACCAAGCCAAGGTAGCCAGGAATTTCCAATTGTGTCTCATCCAATGCAATAACAGCATTAATCTCCGCTTGCCACGTGACAATGAATATTCTCTCACACCCATTGTAGTACAGATGGCCCCTCATTGTTGCTCACAATTCACCATAGGAGTGTCTTCATCATCTCAATGAAGTGGTCTGGGTGCAGTGGTCCTGTGCTTTTAACCCTGCAATGTAAAACATTGCAGTTATTTTATTTTTTAGAAACTGCAATGTTTACACTGCAGGGTTAAGGCCATCTCTTGTGGCCATCATACGGACAGCCACTAGAGGTCCTTCCGCTGCACTGACAGTAAAACTTGGCAACATGACACGGAAGCCCATAGGAAAGCACCGAATACAATTATTCCCTATGGGAAAGTTTGAAGGCATGTGCTCTGCATGCGCATTAGTCCCCAAATGTTCATTTGTGAGGAACATTGGACGTCAGCGGAGGCATAATATTGCAGGAGGCGAGCGGGCCAGGGGAAGCTTTGGTGCTGGAACATGGTAAGAAAATAGATCTTTTTTTCTCAAATGTTTTATTGCAAACAAACAATGAAGGGGCAGGTCTATATAGGACTAGGGAACAGGGGCACTATAACATTAGGAATACAGGTTCCACACGTTATAGTGTTCCTTTAACTGACAAACCAGAGCACACTTACAAATAAAGTAACCAATGGTGGAGAACATATGCCAATGCAGAGGACAAGGACTATAATTCCCCATCATGCATTTGGTTGGTTGGATTTCAAAGGAAACTGTAGCACAGAACAGCTGAAGAGCCGTAGACTAGCCATCCCAGGTAATTATTCCAGTGGTAGCTACCATATACATCGTCAGATGCGGTTTATCTGTTTCCCAGTAGTCTCAGAGCCATGTGGATGGTTGAAAATAATGGGCATTTGGATAACTATATGATATTTGTCATGAGAGGTCAGAGGCAATACATTGTATTATTTCATGTAATTTCAGCAAAGGCTTTCAGGCATAAAACACGAAAAGCTAATATCTTAACCGTCTTAATAATTACTGATAAAAACTGCCAACAAAGTAATTGAGAGACGAGACTAAATTAGCAACTGCTAGGGATCAATATAGTCTTCAGCCATGTTTAAGACGCAGCAGGCAAGCACATATTCATATTAAGCACTACTGTAAACACAGTAAATCCTCTATTCTTCAAAAAGTGGGGTGTGGGGAGTTCAAAAGTTAGGGGAAACTAACAGATGGCGGTACATTTAACACAGACAATTACTACAAATCAGATCTAGCATTTAACAGGTTATTTTGGTCATTTTTTACCTTTCATACAGTCTGGTAAAAGTCAGAAAGTGGTAAAAAAAAAAAAAAATGATGTGGACATATTCGTACAGGGTTAGATGTATAAATGACAAAATATATAGCAGCGATAAAAAGAGGAACCAATGCACTCCAAATATATTCAAATGTATTTATTGGGACAAGCGAGACACTACAACGTTTCGACCCCTGAAAGAGTCTTTGTCATTGTAAAATATATAGCAAACATTACTACCACATTTCTAATATATGCAAGTAAGAAAATACCTCGAGGAAAAATTTACAAAATGGTGGGTGTGATAAAAAAATAAAATAAAAAATGTTCTAAAAAAAAAAAAAAACGGCTGTAATGGACATATAATCTAGTGGAATCCGCAGGTATATTAGGGATTGCACCACATTTACAGCAATACTTTGTAAACAAATAAATACATAAAAAAAAAAAAACCACAGCCTTGGCTTGGGCTATTTGTCATTTTCTATCTTCCACAGTAATGGACACAAATAGAGATGCTGCTATTTATTTATATGTAGAAAGACAGATGGATGGATAGATATATTAGACAGAATTTCTAGAGAGATTTGCTGCGGTAATGTCAAGATGTAGGCTGGCATAATTAGGGCTGTTCAGAGTCCTCTTCACACATTTTGATGGTTTTCAGTTATTGCTCATTATTAAGAAAAACGCCTCAAGATGGAACGTGGAGGGAGTCGATCACAAAAATAAAGTTTCCCAAGAGAATAAAATCCATTTCAAGCTATAAAATGCATAGCATGTCTCTATACGAGGACTGCCTGGTGTGTAATTAAATACAGACACAAAAAAATATTTAGTATCCTCCAGAAAAAAAACGTGTCATTTATAATCTCTTAAATTGGAAGAAACATGGCATAATGTGACATTAAGCTTAGTGACAGCCTGCTTTTACTTCAGCCGGTCAAGATGAGAAGTGCCTGAGGTGCCTTGAAAAGATAATTCCAAATTTTAAGTGGGGAAGAGAGGCTGCATTGTTTCTGAATTCAAGGAGGCTTGCTACACTTGAAGACATTTAAGGAAGATGTAGTTTTTTGGGGGTGTTTTTTTTTTTTTTGCATTTCAGTTTTAATTAGGTGTAGATGCTGTGTGTGAGGAGGTGGAGTCAGCATTTGTGAATATGCAGGAAAACCCATGGCCTTGATTCTAACACTAATTTTTATTTAAATTATTTTAATAGTGCTCCCCCCCACACACACACACACCTCGAAATGTTTTATTATTTAGCATAAGTTTGAGAGAAGATGTGATTTATCAAAGATATCATTTTTTACGCTTTTGTTTGACCTGCCATGCAATCCATTGACAGATGAGGTATGCAGCGCAAGGTTTCATATTATATTAACAGGTCGTATATTTATGCTTTGCCTAAAATGGTACAAGTTGTGGATGTGTGAAGACATCACGCTGGGTGATCTTTTACAAGAATCGCACTTGGTGTGCATACTCACAGTCATATCGGAGGTTACACAAATGGCAACCCATTACTGCATTGTTATACAAACAAACCATATTCTCTCTCACTCACACACACACGGATCCTGGTTTGTTTACGCTTCGGAATAAAATAAAAAAAAAAATAAAACATACAGCAGCACATAACGTGCGACTAATGACCACAACGGCCTTCATTTCACGGACTGTATTTTGTTTACCCACTGTATAATTCTGCAGATAAAATAAAGGAATTTTATTTTAATCTTGTATTCAATGCATTTTTTTTAAAAAAACAACTCAAAAACATTTTACTGCGACTTCACAAATGGTTTACTTATTTTATTAAACAAAGTTTATTTAGTAAATACTGAACTGAAAACTGAATTAAAAAATTAAGTAAATGTGCTAATCTTTTTTAAAAACCCTCAAAAGGAAACAATATTTAAATATAAAAAGTTAGAAAATGTGCTCTAACTATATGGGCTAATGTTTACTCTGTAAGCTGCATATGCTTGAACACAAACTTAAAGGTTCACTATAGGGTCAGGAACACAAATATGTATTCCTGAACCTATAGTGTTAAAATCACCATCTAGCCGCCCTTGGCCCCGCATGCCTCCATAAATATTGCAAAATCTATCTTACTTGTATTCAAGCCTGAAGCTGTAACTCTGCATGCTGTTTGACTCAGAAAAACAAGCTGTCTGCTGATATCATCAGAAGTGGTAGCCTGTTCCAATCACGGTGCTTCCCAATAGGATTGGCTGAGACTGACAAAGAGGCAGATCAGGGGCAGAGCCAGCATGATTAAAACACAGCCCTGGCCAATCAGCATCTCCCCATAGAGATACATTGAATCAATGAATCTCTATGAGGAAAGTTCAATGCTGCATGCAGAGGGAGGAGACACTGAATGTTTGGATGCATTTTAGGCAGCCATGACCCAGGAAGGATCTCTAACAGCCATCTGAGGAGTGACCAGGGAAGTTATCACTAGGCTGTAATGTAAACACTGCATTTTCTCTGAAAAGACAGTGTTTACAGCAAAAAGCCTGAAGGTAATGATTCTATTCACCAGAACAAATCCAATAAGCTCTAGTTGTTCTTGTGACTATAGTGTCCCTTTAAAGGGACACTGTAGGCACCCAGATCACTTCAGCACATTGAAGTGGTCTGGGTGCTGTGACCCTTTTGCACTTAACGCTGCAATGTAAAACATTTCCAGAGAACTGCAATGTTTACATTGCAGTAGGGATAGACAGATAATCTGTTTGGCAAATATCGGTAACTAATGATACCGATGTTGCCGATAATATGAGAGGAGGCGGTGGTCTAGCGCATACAGAGCTGGCGCGTACATAAGGCAGCACAGGCAGCCGTCTTAGGGTGCACCCGCTCTGGGTTGCAAGAATCAAGTGACTGGCAGGAAGGAAGCGCACAGTGCTGGGAAGAGGACCACTAAAGGACAGGGAAGGGATGTGAGGAGAAAGAAATTTTAAGGGACAGGGAATGTAGAGGAGTGGTACACTGAGGGACAGGGAAGGGGAGAGGAACAGTAAATATTATTGAAAACAAAAACAACAAATCTGACTGGCATGTATATTTTGTACCACTTAAAAAATAAATATTTGCTAAAAAATAAATAAACATGTTCAGTAAACGGTAGATTTGTGAAGAAATTGTTTATTTTTCTAAATGGTAAATGAACAGAATATCGGTATGTTATCGGCTATCATCAGATCATCTGTATTGGTATCAGCTCTAAAATAAATAAATACATTTGAAAATAAATAAATAAAATCAATCAATATTGGGCGATCCCTAAATTGCAGCTCTAAATCTGCAAAATCCAAACAGACCTTTGGTCCGTTATCGGATGTTGGACGTCCTCACGGACCTCCAGCATCAGATTTTCCTATTACCGCATATCCGCATTAGGTCTCCCCCGCCGGCTGACGTCATTGTGGTAGGAGCGTGGGCAGTACCTAACCCAGCGCCGAGGGACATCAGTGCTGGATTCAGGTAAGTGACTGAAGGAGTTTTAACCCATTCATCCCCGCAGGACGGAGGGGGGTGGGGTTGGGCAATTAAACCTATAGTGCCAGGAAAACTGCACTATAGGATCCCTTTAAAGGTCTGGGAAATTTCTAGGAGGGCAGCCAGTAAGATATTTTGATATTTTATGCAACAAACAATATGAGGGCCAGAGGATTAAAACTATACTGTCCAGAAGGTAATATTTCCTTTATGAAATGTATAGCCTTCATTGACTTATCACCAGTTTTAGACATAAAATGCCAGTCCAACACACACTGAATAAATGATTAACTGCAGAAACTGAATGTGTTTACTCAACAAAAGCAGGTTTTATGTCTTAACCCCTTAAGGATCAAACTTCTGGAATAAAAGGGAATCATGACATGTCACACACGTCATGTGTCCTTAACCCCTTAAGGACCAAACTTCTGGAATAAAAGGGAATCATGACATGTCACACATGTCACGTGTCCTTAAGGGGTTAAGGGGTTAAACAAATATCCATATACAAAAAATAAATAACCTTGCATTATATAAACCTTAAATGCTTCTCATATAATAAGCTGTGGCAACCCTGAAGAAAAAGCTAGATCTAATGGGAAGCTTCTTAAATATAATCACACGGCGTCTTGACACTTTTAATCCTCTATAGCTCACACACCAAACCAAGATATTAATTAGGTTACAGCATGTGTGGTTAATCTACATCATATAGACACAGAGCCCTGAGGAGGTGCTGTGCTGAACCAAATATTCACAAATCATGACAGAGCAGGCATATTAGCAAATAAGTAACTAGGGATGGCTGAGCAAGGGAGCACTCCAGATGCAAATGACAAAATGTAGCACAGGGCGCCTCCAGGTACCATACATTCCAAAGGATATATTAGAACAGGCCTCCAGACAACACTATTAAAATATAATCTGTTCGGAGATTTTCACATGTGCACACAGAGAAAAAGGAAAAAATTGGAGAAGGAATTTCCTTCCATCCATCTGATCCCAATCGTGTTACGCGTACACACATATACAACAATTCTCTCAGACATGCATACACACTAGACAGTATAATTATCCACATCTCCTTACCCAAGCTTTTTTTAGTGACCGGGATTACGGTAATCAAAGTTGTCTGAACTACCAAATTCTAGACTTTTGCCCCGAAACAGTCCTAAATATCCTGATGTTATCTGTTTACTGAACTCCCTTTGCAGCCCTGTATTAGATTACGGTATTTAAAAAGGCTGCTCCATGCTGGAATAGGATCCTTCCAAGAAAATGACGCCATACCGGCACAGACTGCAATTTATACGTAAAGGGTTAAGCTGCCATATACTTCTCTGTGCATTTGGGAATCCACTAGGAATAGCTGTAGGTGTAAAAAAACATCTATTTTACATTTATCAATAAGCATACTGAACTGGAAACTGGTGTATGAAAAACCGATTCATTTAACTCCTACTGTAACAAAGCAAAAGGTCACAGCTTCCAGCCTCGAAATTATGTAGAATATGGCTACATAATGAGAAAAATTATGGAATGATTATGCATCCAGGAATACTGTTCAGTTTCACAAGCAAAGCCTACATTGTGTCATTTTAACCTTTATTCTACATTTAATACATTTCAGACGTTCAGTGAGCACGACCGGTAAAAAAAAAAAAAAAAAACGAAAAGAAACGAAAAACATTAACACACATTTCTAATTTAAGTGTTGAAGTACCCCTTCCTTTAAAAGTGAAAATGACGATAAACACAACTTTTATCACTTGCTGCCCTGATCTCACACCTCACACAAAAAGGCAGTGTTTACAAACAAGAGACAGCAGGACTCTTTACACCAAAACCAGTACATGAAGCTGAGGCATTATGGGCTACATTTTACTCTGCAAAATACATCAAAATATAAAGATTTATGCTCTATTGGGAAGTGAAATGGTTAATGCGCACTAATAGTAAATTATACTTGGGGGGGGGGGGGGGGGGAGAATTAAAATAAAGCAAAAAACAGTCACTCCTTATCATGAATATGTGATGTCACTCCATCCTGTACTGTTACAGGAGCTTGCAAGACTCACTTTTACAGTGCAACATGCGGCAGCACGAAGGGCTTCATTTAAGAATCAATGGATGTTATGTAGGCTGCAAATCCTAAATTTGGTATAACTTGTGCGGCAACTCTAAATATTGTATGTGGAATTACAGCAATCTCTGGACATATTTCACAAACTGTGCCTTCCTGCAGTAGCGGAATATTTTTCCAAGTGCAATGGATAATTCAGCTTTCATTTTAAAAGATTTTACTCCTGCAATAGTAATGCATGTCCTAAAAAGTCATTACCATTCTGCGCAAATTACTTTGAGTTTCCCAGAGATCTGGTCTATAACTAACAATACATTTAAATGTCCCACCCCCAACCACTGAATACGCATTGTACAGGAACAAACGCACATTGACATTTAGGTTTTGAGGTGTTTTTTTTAATCCAACCATACGCAAATCTTATTTTCGTTCCCTGTTGGGCAGTGTTGTGTTACATGCTTGATCATGAAAGGTTCTAAACTGCACCAAGTAAAAAAAAAAAAGCAGGGGGGAGGGGGAAAGAAAGGAAGGGGGGGAAAAAGGAAAGATGGAAGACAGTTGTGCAATCTTCCAGCCCTCTCCCAAAGCAATTGCTGGGATTTAAAGTTTAGAATGGGCATTTCCGATGTGAGGTCACAGCTTCTCTCAGTGAAAGGTTAACATAGGTGGGTGCTTTCTGCATCAGAGAGCTCCTATTGACAATCGCATACTCTGAATGGATGCTCAGTGCATATAATCAACTCTGGCAGAGGTGTCGGCCTCAATTGGAAGGCTTCGTTCTGAGGGCTCTTTGTTTAGTGCCTGTCTGCAGAAAAGCTACAGCAAAACTGACAACTGCACATATTGAGTACACAGATCTGCCTGGATGCTTAACCAAGCTCGGAAAACCGACAATAACTATCTGGCCTATTTCGTGCTCATCTGAAATAAGCCAAGATGTAAAAATACAGCGGCAAGAGTGATTAGCACCGACACCATATGTATATAGCCGGCCTTCACATTCTGCATAGCTGGCTGCCATTTTACATTGTTTAATCATGTGCCGGGCCGAGCATAAACAATAAGAAGGATAATCCCCCACATAGCATGGCTCTGGTGCTGCAGGTGTTTCCGGCTACTGAAGGGTTAAGCATGGTTTGTACAGTTATTGAACGCTGCAGATGACAAATGATTCTGGTTCTGAAGCTGGGGGGGGGGGGGGGGGGGGACAACAAAATCATGATAGAGTGCAAGACCAATGTAATCCTCTTTCCTGTGATGTACGGCTTGCTAACGAGATTGTGCAGAATTCACATTGGATCAGCTGCGCTGTGACCTCTACAGACCGTTACAATAACCAATATTAATACTAGTCCGATAACAGGAAGAATACAGTTTCACATTTCCCAACACAGGCATCCCCAAGGAACAGCAAAAGGAATTTGTTTAGAGATCCACAGAGCACAAATTAAACTGCTGATTTAACCATTTCTATGCATGCCTGGAAAAAGGTCAAAGAAAAGGATAACATTCAGAAAATCCAACTGTGGCCCTCTAGCCATGTTCTAGATTAAAAACTCACATATTCTTCTACCAACAGAATTAAGGGAATTGTTCTCCAAACTAAAGCAGAACAAAAGTCAAGCTTGAACCACCCATGACCTCCCAAAGGGAGATTAGAGAACAGATCTAAACAAATGCCCAACATAGGATCATCAGCTAGGAAATCCAGTTTGGTTATTGCTAACAATCCCTTAGAAAGCCTGTTTGAAAGAAAAATATATATATATATATATAATATATATACACACACACACACACACATATATATGTTTTAAAGATAGAAGACTAATACAAGAACCAAATATTTTAATTAATGCCATCATTTGTTTGGCACTTCGTACAAGTGTACAGAACATAGAAGGCAGGCCAGAATTGCACAGCAGGAAAGAAAATGGCTGCTAACAATACTGGAAGATTAATTTTAAGACTATATTACAGCGCAGGCCAGTATTACAAGATTGTTATATATACATGACTCATTTCCGCATATAAATGAAGGATTTTATTTAAAGAGAAAGTGTTATATTGTCAGGAATTTTTTTTTTGTAATTTTTTTATTTTTTTAAATCGGCTTTATTCCATCTGCTGAATAAAATAAGGTTTCTCCTCTACATGCGGAGAGATTAACAGAGCAATATTGTTAAATACCATAAAATACATATTTAAATGCGCAGACTAGCATATCCGCTGCACTTTTAACCAGAATTTTAAAAAAATTCTAATAAACCTTATATCACACCCTTTTCGTGCTCTACAGCAATAAACACAAACAATTCAATTATTTTTAGCACAACAATTTCAGAAATTAATAGTCTGGTGGACACTCCCTCAAATCAGTCAGGCCTGAATATTCGATTGCTTAGAGCAGAATAATGAAGGATTGTGCATATATTTATACACACATTGCTTAAAATATCGAGTCCAGGGCTGCTAGCCAGGCCTTCAAATTTGCTTGCCACTGCAAGCCTTGAGGGTCAGTGGCAAATGCAGTGGGGTGAATTTCTACTTCTATTTCGCCAGAGCAAAACTGAAAAAGTCATGACGGGGGATAATCTCTAATCTTATAATCTTTTTGACACTGGCTTAAAAAAAAAAAAAATTTAAACATAAACACACACATATACATATACACATACATACACACACAATACAGAGTTAAAAAAAAAAAGTAAAACACTTTCCAGACTTTCCTGTAAGCTTTTTGTTTTGTAAATCAACCAATCCCATGACAATAGCTTCTAAAAACTTGCTTTACAATACAGATTATTATTATTATATTTATATATCGCCAACAAATTCTGTAGCGCTTTATACTGATGGAAGAAGCTCTCCTGTGGTCATTTTATTATACAAATAAATGTAAACAATAAATGCTTGTAACCGGATTAATATAGTGCCACACCTTCAATGAAGCGTCAGGTATGTGTTATTTACTGGGTGGATGAATAATGGCTCTCTCATTTAAGGTTCAACTACATATGTCAAAATAACTTGTGTTTGGCTACAACGGTCATCCGATTCAGCTGAAAGGTAAACCCATGCTGCCAAGCTTAACACGATACGTGATAGGACAGCAGACATATATTAACAAAAACATAAGTACATTTAAAAAAAATACAAATCTCAGAGTTCCCAGCTTGACCTGCAAATGCGCACAAACGGGCATCGTGTTCCAGACTTCACAGTTCATTTCTGCAGATCCCCTGGATACTGTTATGAACACACTTCTTTTTTTCTAAAACCAAAGCGTAGGCTATGATCTATCTATATATCTATATTTATTTGTGGTCACTGCCAATACATAGACTAGCATAGGCCTGCTAAACTTGTTCCACAATTCCAAGTATCAGCCTTGCCCATTGTGGTCGGGGACCTACCTTTACAGTGCTTATCGTTTGTGGTGTGCAGTATGTGAGAGGTAGACCTCTATTTATAAAAATATTTTGTGCAAACATTTTTTGGGGTAATTTGTCCAAATAAAACGGTTAATCCACGTTCGAACTGATCTATCATTAGTAATTAACCTGGGGAGTCTTATTCAACGAATCTCTGCAAAACAGATGGAGCGACATTTTCTGCAGCACTGTACAGAGAAGCTTACAATATAAAGGATATGTGTATCTCTATACATCTATATAATGCTGTGTAATCAATTAGTTGACAATCAGAAACTGGGGAACAGAGACGGAAACGAAGATCCAGTCTGAATTGGAACAGTCCAAACAGCACAAGCAAGAGACAAATAAAATTAAAGCACCAAACAAAAAGATAAAGGCGGAAAATGATGAAAAAAAAAAAACACAAAGCACGTGAAAGAAACAAGGCAACTTGTTAAAAAAAGCTTAGCATATGTAATGAAGGAATCCCAGCCCCACAGCTTCACCTCCATATGGTCTGAAAAGCAGATTGGTATGGCTCACCACAGGAGGGAGATGGGTGGTACTAAAATCTCTACACTGAACTGACAAAGACAGCCTGACTCCATCTTGACAATATGCTGCCCTGCTCTGTGTGGCTACCCACTGCCTCCGATAAGCCACAGAATGTTATTTAAATGCCAGCCAAGTTAGTTACATGACAGACAGGAGATGCAGATTACGTACATTAAAACATGTCAAGAGTGAATTAAACGTGTTGTGTAGTTAGCATAGAGAGACTGTCTGGTGCGCGCGCACACACGCACACACCTTGTTTTATGTCTCTAGAGTTACAAGTTTCAAATGATCACACACTGCAAATAATGCTGTTTTGTACAGTTATTTTGGCTTCTTTTAAGAAGGCCGTTCCAGTCCGACCACTTTATGAGTATACCTCATCATTTTAGAAGAACTAAAAGCAGTTTAATTCTAGAATATAAGCTTGTTTGAGCAGGGCTCTCAATACCCTCTGTCCCTGTGCGTCCAGCTCATCTTGTGGCAATTCCATGTCTGTTAGTCCACCTATTGTACAGCACTACAGACTTTGTTAGCGCTTTATTAATAATAATTCATCTATAAATCGAAGCCCTGAATCTCGTTTTATGACACGGTACTGCAAGGTAAACAGCTGTAGTAAAGCTCCTTTGTTGTTTTCCTAGAATGAGAAAGCCAATAAGGATTTGATCCTATAATAATAGCCCATTATTACTTACGTAATAAGCAATGGGATGCAATCTTCATTTCCATTAGAGGGAACACATCTGAAATAGAGGTGTCCTACAATGTAGTTTGTTTCAAATGTGTAAGAGAGCTCAGCAGTGTAGTGCTTGTTTTCAAATATTGAATAGCTTAATTTTTATGTTAAAGAACCATTTAACAGTAACTGAAGTCAAGAGTAACTTGGCCTGGGTCCCAGAGATTGGCAAATTAGGTTTTCCCAAAACCCGGCATAGGAACTACTTGCAATAATGGGATTAAGAATCACACAGGAAGACGTACACTATCCCCCCACATTTAAGATTCTGCATCACACGGTATAGTACTGGCAAAGCAGCACACTGTTCTCCATTCTGGCAGTGAAGGGGTAATAACCCAAGCTGTGTCTGCTTCCGTCAATATTGCAGTTACACAAACTCAATAATAGGCACCCCTCCCCCCCCCCCATACACACAATTTCTGTATAAATGGCTTTCATGTAATGACAAGAAAAAGAAAGAAAAAAAATCCTTACTACAACAGGAACAGGATTTTTATTTACCTATGACAGCAAGGCCTGACTAGATACCAAAAAAACCCTAGTAAATGCAGCAAGTATCTCTTTTAATAAACTGTCACAGAAGATGCAGGAGAAATTGTGCTTCCAGCTGAGAACAGATTGATGGGCACGGAATCCTTCAGGCATTAGACAGCATTATGCAGCTCACACAAACTCACAGGGCTGTATTATTGGAGCCAGCACTCTCCGTCAAAGCCAATTACCCCTGGGAAAATCAAGGGAGAGGGGATGAGACTTTATAGACACCTTCTGTAACTGTCAAATTCTGTCCACTGGGGGGGGGGATGGAAGGAGGGGGGGGGGGGGGCATTTGTGTTGCTTCCATCCGGGTGATTTGTTGAACTATGCCATTTTGAACAAAACGGCACAAAGGATGATGTGCCAGGGAAGCAGCTTTGTTTACCAAGACCTGCAAATAATTCTTCAAGGCGAAACGAGGGATCCAGGCAAGGCTGGAATATTAATTACACTTCTGATCGGAGCTGTTAGATACACAGATCTGTTGTGTTTGCAAAGTGACAGCCGAAGATGCAAGCATTCCCGTTTATAGTCGTTTTATTCATATTATTGCACTCACCATGGTAAATTCTGTTCAAATACAACCTACTGGCAAATGTACATGAAATGTACTGTGGCTGGGAGGCCTTCATTATGTTAACTCAATGCTAACTACCTACTCATTGCAACTGCAGAGAGCCCTATTTAAGAAACTGCCACTAATGAAAATAAAACAATTATGCATGTCAAGAAAATCGGTATTATAAATAACAAAACGAACGGATGAGTAACCTACCACGTAAATGGTACATATTAACGCGTGAATAGGTGCGCTTGCAAAAAATAAAAATACGACAGACACACTGAGAAAAAAGAAACAAACATTGTCCAAAACATACTTTATTTCCTCGAAGGATACTAGAGCGGGCACATCAGAAAAACACCTACGGTACATTTAAACAGGGGCGTTATTCACCTCTTGTGCCAGTCAGTACAATTATACAATGGGGATACCCAACAATAAGTAAAATGACAAAAATAACCGTGCTGCAAAAAAATGTTGGCACTACTATATAAATGTATAAATGCCAGCAATAAAAATAATAGCGCAGTAGGCCAGAAAAATTAGTTGAAGGCCATAGAAAGAGGTAGCAACTGTTCTCATGTAGGTATCTTTTAAATCTATATATTTCCTTGCACTGCAGCATTTTATGTTCCATTTAAGAATACAGAGGTATAGTGTTTTACAGAGTACTAAAATGCTTTGTGCCATTTAGATTGCTCAAACACATTGGGCTACCTCCATTTCAAAATGTACGGTCTACACTACAACATTGTTTTTAAAGCACTCTATTTTAAAGAAATACCATGTCTCATCTGACACCATACACTCCTAATGAAGTTTCCAGGGTTGTATAGCAAGCTAACCAGTACTGATAAAATTAACTCCCGACAGCAGCCACTACACGCATTGTTTGTGCATTCACAATAAGAAACACACACAGACTCAAACAAATTGAGCTGTGTTTGAGATAAACACTACTCCAAACTCTACATCCCTGGGTAGTGATACAAGCCCTGAATTCTTTGACTGATCTCTGGGATAATGAATAATTTTGCCTGAATGCCTCCAAGAGTCATCACTAAACCACCTTAGCTAAGAAATGTATATACCCGCAAGACAAACCATTAGCCCAATAAGAAAATCCCTTGTCTTAAACATAAAAGAGGACAATATGCTGAAACGCATTCCTCTTTAAAGTAACAGTGTTTGACTAACATTTTCCTCTGCAACATGGAGATTTAATCTCTTCCTCTGTTTAATATGTCAGCCACGCAAAAAGCTGTCCGACTCTCCACATTACAATGTATAATTCATCTTTTTTATACTGTTCTTGAAACAATACTTTTATATTCATGACACATCTGCATTTTGCTGTTTCAATCTGAAAATTAATCTACACTATTCATCAGCAAAGTAACGAGCTGCCAAGTTAATAAGATATTTTTTTTTCTTTGTACACACACACACACACACACACACATATATACACATACACATATAGAGAAACTGGAATTTCTTTTCCCCTTATTCAGCTTGAGACCACTGAACATATTGTTTCAAAAGATATTAGGAACCAGGATGTGATCAGCAACTGAGCTCGAAATTGGAAGAGTTGGGGGTCGCTCCATAAAACCAGTCAGGGGCTCGTTATAAAAACTGTTTTTAGTACATGTATAGCAATACACAGAGTAGACTGGAAAAAGAAGAAAATGACCCTCAGGAAATATATTTGTTCACATATAGTCCGCACAATAATTAGATATAGAGAGGTGTATATATCCACATATATACACACACACTCTAGAGGAGAATATCCCATGATGCCTTGTTGCGTCCTTTGTATTGCCTTTCCTCCATATACACTGGAGATATAGATAGCTGCAACTTAAAAGGGACACTACAAGTACCAAAACATCTAACTTAATAGACTGGATTTAGTGTAAAGAATATAGATCATATGCCCCTGCAGTCTCACAGCTCAACTCTATGACATTTAGGCAACAGAACATTTTGTTTATACATTCCCTCTAACAGAGATCTGATGTTAAACTGCAATTATTGTGCAGACTGTTTAATTCAGAATTTCTGATCTCTGTTAATAATCCTATGTGTGATTAAAGTTCACTTAAAAGGACACTATAGTCACCCAGACCACTTCAGCTCAATGAAGTGGTCTGGGTGCCAGGTCCCTCAGGTTTTTTTCAGGGAAACTGCTATGTTTACATTGCAGGATTAAGCCAGCCTCTAGTGGCTGTCTTCAGGACAGGGGAGGAGAACACTATGGGACAGGGGAGGAGAACACTATGGGACAGGGGAGGAGAACACTATGGGACAGGGGAGGAGAACACTATGGGACAGGGGAGGAGAACACTATGGGACAGGGGAGGAGAACACTATGGGACAGGGGAGGAGAACACTATGGGACAGGGGAGGAGAACACTATGGGACAGGGGAGGAGAACACTATGGGACAGGGGAGGAGAACACTATGGGACAGGGGAGGAGAACACTATGGGACAGGGGAGGAGAACACTATGGGACAGGGGAGGAGAACACTATGGGACAGGGGAGGAGAACACTATGGGACAGGGGAGGAGAACACTATGGGACAGAGGAGGAGAACACTATGGGACAGAGGAGGAGAACACTATGGGACAGAGGAGGAGAACACTATGGGACAGAGGAGGAGAACACTATGTGACAGAGGAGGAGAACACTATTGGACAGAGGAGGAGAACACTATGGGACAGAGGAGGGGGGAAGAAAAAAAACAAAAAACTATGGGACACTGGAGGCGGGGACACTATGGGACTGGGGAGGAAAGAACACTAAAAAAAAAAGAGGAAGGGGAGTGGATCAAGCAGGGGGGACCACTTAAAGAGAAGGGAAGTTTTTCAGATTAGATTAATTAACTTCATTAAAAGTCTAATATGTAACTTTCACAACATCTTCAACCTTTATAGTAAATGCTCATATTACAAGCTTAATGTCTCCAAAACCCTTGCGTTAGGTATTCACATACCAAATAAAGACACTCTACACCTCAAACGCACCTTCAAGTATGGATATAAATATCAGGGAAAACGCTGTCTGGACCTATAAAAATTAATAAGACATAGTGAAGACTGTTACATATATAAAATAACAGACACTTTCTTGAGTGCACTCACAAGATGTAGGAAGGAAAATCGCTCTGAAATAGCCACCACCTACTCCTGTAGGGGGGGTCACACTGAGGATATGCTGGATCTTGTAGATATTAAAATCCGGAACCAAAAGTAGAGCAGGAACAAAGTATGGTAGAAAAGGTATTTATTCATAAATACAATAAAAGGCACTGGTCCAACGCGTTTCGTTCAAACAGAACTTCTTCAGGAACTTCTTCCTCACAACCCACTCGGTTCCATTACACTGTCAGTCATGTCCTGCATTTAATTTTAAAGATTTTGTGTGTAAGGGCATTGAATATATCCCCCCCCATTGGAGAGGAGGGGATAGGTTAAAACGACTT
The DNA here is from genome assembly GCF_036172605.1 of Pelobates fuscus. Taxonomy (NCBI): domain Eukaryota; kingdom Metazoa; phylum Chordata; class Amphibia; order Anura; family Pelobatidae; genus Pelobates; species Pelobates fuscus. The sequence goes on along the minus strand of NC_086327.1, from coordinate 112,160,215 downwards.
CGACAGAAAGAAACTTATTGGATACACTGTTTACAGACACTGGAGCCGAAGGGGTTAAATGTGGACATTGACTTGATTTGTTTTCTTGATGATTAGATATTTGTAATATTACAATTATCTGTCTGAGATATATGGAGTATTTTCGTTTAATCTTATGGGAATTATTATTAGTTTTATTTATAATTTTCTTTCACGTAAAACTGATTATTCAGAGTGCATTTTTATTATACATATATAATTTTTTTAATATGTTTAAATATTCATGTATTGGATTAAAGGGTATAAATTGATTAAAAATAGACATTATATGAACTAAAATTTGAAGCAATAATTGCACTTGATAAAGTTTTATGATTTGATATTGATACACTCTTTTCTTTTTTCCAATGGGCTATGTTATTAGCAGTCACTGATCATAATTTTTTCTAAGTTCGGCTTTTCGCCGACCACGCATGTGTATACATAACTATAGAGACTCACGAGGACCACACTTCACGCGGATGCGAAATCAGAGATGGAACGCACGGAAGTGGTATTTTGGAACGCAGACGTCACTTCCGGCGACACTTCTGAAACCCGGGAAGCGGGAAAAGAAGTTGACGATCAGCTGTGAGTCGGCAAGTGATTGAGGAATCCGGAACCAAGCTCGAACACACCCACCACACCACCAATGGGATTAGTAGCTGCCTTATATATTGGGACTGTGGGATAAGGGAGGGTACAGCGGGAATTTGTATGTATGGTATATGTATTAATTTTAACTTGAAAGGTCCCTGAAGAAGTTCTGTTTGAACGAAACGCGTTGGACCAGTGCCTTTTATTGTATTTATGAATAAATACCTTTTCTACCATACTTTGTTCCTGCTCTACTTTTGGTTCCGGATTTTAATATCTACAAGATCCAGCATATCCTCAGTGTGACCCCCCTACAGGAGTAGGTGGTGGCTATTTCAGAGCGATTTTCCTTCCTACATCTTGTGAGTGCACTCAAGAAAGTGTCTGTTATTTTATATATGTAACAGTCTTCACTATGTCTTATTAATTTTTATAGGTCCAGACAGCGTTTTCCCTGATATTTATATCCATTTGTTCTATTTTGGCACCTATGTGGAAAGTTGCCGTTGGGAAGCTGTTGCTAAGTTAAGTTTATTTATTTATTTTGTGTTTGCACAGTCTATTTGAGTGTGTATTTTGTGTTGTATCGGCACCTTCAAGTATGATTGGAGGCACGACCATCTTAAATACCTAGGGATAAATATTGCCCCCTCACCTACTACCCTGTACAAAGCTAATTACCACAAACTGATGAGCGACGTCAAGAATATTATACAAGGGTGGAAAGGGACATTTATCTTGTGGTCGGGTAGGATAGCAGCAGTCAAAATGACAATACTCCCTAAAATTCAATATATATTCCGCACACTCCCACTCAAACTACCTACGAAGTATCTCCCAGACATGCAAAAAATCTTAAACGCTTATATATGGAATGATGCTAAACCAAGGGTGGTCAGAGCAACTATGTACACACTGTTTGACAAGGGAGGTATGGGAATGCCTGATCTGAAAGGGTACTATAGGGCAGCCCAATTGGGCCCTCTCCTCTCAGCTTTCCACCATGACCAACCCCTGGCCTGGGCAGCCATGGAACAGAAGCAAGCAGCGGGGATCCCAATCACAACATTAGCCTGGCTCCCCAAAACCAAAAGGCCGGCCAACAGCCTCCTGCTGCCGACCACATCCCTCACGCTCGAAATCTGGGATAGCTACTGCGCTAAAACCGGTCTGGGGGGGGGGAAGCTCTCACCGGCGCTACCCATGGCCGCCCTACCACACGCCATTAAGGACTTCAACCACAAGATATGGCACCGACATGGCATAACCATGCTCTCACACATACTACAGGGCACCACCCTAATACCATTCGACACTCTCCAGAAGACTCACAACATACCCAACATAGCCCTCTTCCCATACATGCAACTGCGATCATGGTTACACAAACAGACACTGCCTCCACTAAACGACACCAGAGGCCCACAACTATCGGAAGTGGAGAAAATAAGCATGAAACTCCAGCCCCCCAGGAAACATATCTATAATCTACAAAACAGAACATACCCCAACACACCATGACTCCTTCACTTTTCGCAAAGCATGGGAAAAAGACATAGCACATAACCTGACTGAATCACAATGGGCAGAGATCCTGCAAGCCCATAAACCACTAACAAAATCCATGTCCCATATAGAACTCTCCCGCAAAATCCTCTATCGCTGGTAACTAGTCCCTACACGCCTAAAGCGCTCCTTTCCACAAATGCAGGACACATGCTGGAGGTGCCAAACACATAGAGGAACCATGATACATGTTTGGTGGGAGTGTCCGTTACTAAGCAACTTTTGGGGAAATGTAGCACGCCTAGCCAAACAATGCACGGGGGTAGACCTCTCTCTCCTGCCATTTTCGGTTTCGTTTTTTGGCCAAGGGCATCCTGAATTTTCAGGGCTTCCCTATTGAATTCTATAGCACTAGACATGCTTTGATACTGTTAAGGCAGTTACCTGAATAAATCTGGTTGGATATATGCATAAACCTATCACAATCTATACAGAGCAAGTTCCCAGGGCACTCTATAATGCAAGCATGAATAAAAAGGCTTTAATTGCCATTTACAATACAACAGGAAATAATGTGTGTTGAAAAGGGATCATTAGCTTGAAACAGGGAAGCCTTGAAATGATGTGAAAACTCAGCATTACGTAATTTTACTGTATATTTTTTAACCTACTATAAAATCGCCAAATAAAAATATTTCTGCAAGAGTTTCTTGCATTTTAATAAATGCCACTCTGTAAGAAGTGTAAAACATTTATACGGTTTATATATATTTTTAGCATTTGACAATCAATTCACAAACGGCAATTGTGCCTCATTAAAAATGCAAATCCGCACCAGCAAAAGGTTAGAGTAAAATGTTTTAGAGAGGGATCTTTGCCTTCTCCGTTCTCCAGGGATCTGACATCCATTGCCTCATCACGTCAACCCAACGAGCATTAAGATGCTTACTCCACAATATTTACACAGAAGCACGCTCGCGGAAAATAAAGAAGGTTTCGATGGATGTGCTCTGTGCCATTAGCAATCTTGCTTCTGCCAGGAGAAACAAGACTGTTAAAAGTTAGACCCTCCAGCAGCAATGTGATTAGTGATGATAATATACTTGATTGAACTGTAAGGCAATAGAAGGGGGAAGAGGTGGGCCAATAGCTTGAAGGCTTGTGGATAAAGTTGGTTTACTCAAGGCTAGCCCTTGTGTTAAAAAAAATTAAATGAAAACGTTTGGGCAACTGGCTCAGTTGTATTATACAAGGGAAGTGGCCTAAAAGCCGACGTTTTGGAAGAGAATCTGTTGGCACTAGATAACTTTAAAAATAAATAAAAACATTACACACACTATATACATACATACACACACGCACCCTGACCACTCTGAAAGAAGTCTAAAAGACAAACTAGTTTTAGTAGATCTAAAAAGAAATTGACTCTTTATATTTAACGTGTCTGGGTAAAGTAAGTTAACAGAGGGCATAAGCTGTTTGGCCGCCAACTCAATCCAACAACGACAGAAGATGTTTTAAAAAAAAATGTTTTTTTTTGTCTGAAAAACAAGTCATCTAAATAAGACACAGCTATAGAAATCTGCATAAAGTAGTCCCATCCTAGCACCAGTAGAAACGATCTTAACTATATTTACACTGAATAATTAATCTTGAGAATCAGGAAAAAGGTAAATAAATGACTATTCAAAATACTCAAATATAGTCTTGAATCTTGTTTTTATGATATATAGTAGCCAGAATACAGAAAGTCATGGCTTCATATAATAGGTCTTTTTTTTTTTTTTCAAGTGACGGTTTCCATTACATAATGTTATGGTGCCAGAAGGCCCCCGAACGGTTTAACCCGAAAGTTGCCCATAGCGCCGGTCTCAGCTCCCCCACCCAAACGGCATTTCGGCTTCTGAAACGTCACTCTGAGGAAATGTGGCGTGCTGCAAGTCTGGGGTCCGCTGATTGGCTGAGAGCGGTCAATGACTGCCCATTAACTAAACAGACTTGAAAAGAAACATACCTTTTCCAAGCCAGTTTTGTGACTGGTGAGTCACTGATTGGCTGAGTGTGTCAGCTGACCACTCTGAACCAATCAGAAGGGTTATGAGACCTGAGCAGGAGGAAACTTTGGGTTTAAACTATTCGAGAACAGTTTTACCCCTAAAGGTGAGCGTGCACTGACTCCTGGCACCATAACAACCTAATTTAGATGAGGTTGTTTTGGTGCCTTGCGTGCCTCTCTTAGCCAACAGTAAAGGAGCAGCATAGACCAACATGCAGTCCCAATGAGCAAGAACACATGGCTCTGCACACATTAGCTTTCAATGTTGTGGGTTTAGAGGACGTAGAGAAAACCTACAATTCTAGGAAATATTAACTTTTTTTATTTTTAGTTTATTGGAATATAAACTTTACGCTTTTTACTACCTAAAATGGAGGAAGAAAAATAAAATCAATAACCCATTCAGATGAGAGCAAGCAGCTAATTTCTCACTAAACAAGAGATTGTCCCATTGTTGCCTATCAATAGCCTGCAGCAGAACACACATTCAGAATAACCTAGTCCTAGACGAGAAATGTGACTTTTTGTTGAGATTCTCTTTGGTGGGTGGTTTATTACTTATTTTAAATCAGCAGCATCAACGTCTTTCGCAATCTGTTACAATGGAGTATGCACAACCTATCTCTTGCTTTCTCAGAAGATTCATTACAGTTACATTAGAAAGTCAAATCAGGCAATTCTGCAGTCAGCTGAAAAACATGAAAGAAACCCGATACAAAGATTGGGTGTGTTTGGTTAGGTTTCTATTAGAGGACATTTAGGACTATTCTATTGGAAATATCTATATACACGCACACACTATATCTATCAGATATTTGCGGCATATACATGACCATTTAAATTACATCATTTGTATAATTACCGTATTTATCGGCGTATAACACGTCCCGGCGTATAACACGCACCTCATTTTAAGGAGGAAATGTCCCCTCCCATAGTGTTCCCCCCTCCCTCATCCCATAGTGTTCCCCCCTCTTTCCATAGTATTCTCCCCCCTCCCATAGTGTCCGCCCCTCCCATAGTCCCATAGTGCACTTTCCCTCCCCTTGTCCCATAATTACTTACCTGTCTTGAAGTGTGGGCCAGCTTCACAGCGCGCTCCGCGGTACAGGAACTTAAATTTCAGGTTCCGGTTTCCGGCGGGACTGAAAGGAAGTGTGCACACTTCCTTTCAGTCCCGCCGGAAACCGGAACCTGAAATTGAAGTTCCAGTACCGCGGTGCGCGCTGTGAAGCCGGTCCACACTTCAAGACAGGTAATTAAACCTTCACATTCGCTCCATAAGACGCACAGACATTTCCCCTCACTTTTGAGGGGGAAAAAAGTGCGTCTTATGGAGCGAAAAATATGTATATCGGCGTATAACACGCACACATCATTTGCCCCCTATTTTCAGGGAGAAAAGGTGCGTGTTATACGCCAATAAATACGGTATGTATTTGTACACAAAAGTATACAGTGCATTACACAACCAACATTTTATTATATTTATGAGACGAGAGCAATATTCAATATTCAAAGCCTTCAGTACTAGCAGTAATTTTGGGAGGCACGGATACTTTGTTCCAGGACATAGCGTGATTGACGTTTGGATAACAATACATTTTGTGAGCCCAATTTCTTAATAACAGCATTTATATTTAGTTACAAAACCCCTACACTTTGAGTCAATGATTTCTTAAAGGAACATTATAGCTTTGGGAATACAAACATGTATTCCTAACACTATACTGCTAGAGTTTGTTTAGGTCTCAGACGCCCTCAGATTGGAGTGAAAAGGTTTTCAGTTTATATTTTCTCCATCGCTACGCTGGTCCTGCCATGTCTGGCTCAGTCTCCATGGCTGCAATTATCAATCTTGACGATTTAGGCCAATCCCATGCTTTTCCCATAGGAAAGCATTTGGAGGTTATTGCGCAGCAAAACCCTATGATGCACCAATCAGCATCTCCTCATAGAGATGCATTGCATAAACGCATCTCTACGGGAAACATCAGCTTCTCCATGCAGAGAGTGTAAGTGTTGCAGACAGCGCAGCACTGAGATGGGAAGCATCTCTAGTGGCCTGTTGAGTGACAGCCCCTAGAGGTGTTACTAGGCTGCAATGTAAACACTGCCTTTTCTCTAAAAAGTCAGCGTTTATATTGAAAAAAAAATGATGTTCTTGTTAAAACAGTGTCTATTTCTACCGATAAATTTGCCTGACAGTGACAAAAATCAATTAAAACCAGACCCACTTATTGCTTTTATGTACATGTATATTTGGGGTTGAACCAGCTATTTAATTCAGTAATAAATGGTACATAAGAAGAAGAGGATGCAGAGTTACAAATGCTTTCAGTGTTGATAAATTATAGCAAGGAAAGATTTACAAGGTTTTTTTAGTGGAAGTGTTTGTCACGCATAAACAGTTCACTCCCCAAAGACTTTAAATCAGAAAATTAATTTCAATTGGATAGGAGCCTGCACCATAAATTGCATAATTCCATGCAAGCAACACAAGTACAAGGGAGGGGTAGCAGGGAGGACAGAACTGCATAAACCAAGAAGGAGAGGAAGTCAAAGACCAACATCTTATTTATAGGGAAGCAAGACAGCACAGAGCAAATAAAAGGTGTGTATGGACATAACATTTAGAAATCATGTTGATCCTGTCTTAGGACAATTCACCTCTCTGATGTGGGCGTTTTAAGAAGGCAATATATCGAATAGTTTCCCAATGTCACAAATCTAAAGAGCCACGCTCCACTCTCACCTCCAGTACTGCTACATTTCCACCTTATTTGTTTGCGGCCCTCCTTGTTGGGTCTTTAAACTCCACCTCCTCTAGACTGTAAGCTCATCTGAGCAGGGTCCTCAACCTTTTGTTCCTGTAACATTTTAGCAATTGTTACATTTATTGTCAAACCTGTTTTCCTAGCACTGTAGAAACCTGCAGTGCCTCCCTCCATCTGCCCCCCCTCCGCCCCCATCCCATGTCGCTGAAGAGGTAAATACCCCTTCAATCACTTATCTGAATCCAGCGCCGATGTCCCTCTGCGCTGGGTCAGGCTCCGCCCATGCTCCTCCCCCGCCAACATCAGTCGGCAGGGGAGACCTAATGCGCATGCGCGGCAATAGCCGCCCTCGCATTAGGATTTCCCCATAGGAAAGCATTATTCAATGCTTTCCAATTGGGATTCCGGAGACCCTAGAGGTCCTCATGCATAGCGTGAGAACGTCCAGTGCCATTTAGACGACCAAAAGTCGCCTAAGCACTCGGAAGTCCATGTAGAGGGGGAATTAACCCTGCAATTATTGCATTTTTCTTATTCACCTAGGACGCCGGCCTACTGGGGGATATTTCCTGATGGGCTCCTCCTGATCTGAGCCGCAGTGCTGGGAGGGTGGCTCTAGAGACGCCCCCTCAGCACCGGGCCAATCCTCCAGCCCGAAAATGGTGGCGCCCGGAGGAGCCTTGTCACAAGGGTCCCTTGAGGGTGGCCATATAGCCACCTAAGGGCGCCCCCAAAGTTGTCCTTTAAAATCGGTATGGCAGAGTAGGCACTTGCTTACCCTGATGGCAGGTGCCTACTCTGCCAATGAATGCCGGAGGAGAGGAGGCAGGCTCTTCATGCAGCTTCCCACTCATTCCGGCCCTGGCATACCGACCAGCCTGCTGGCGGAGAGTGAGTGAGTGAGTGAGTGAGTGAGTGAGTGAGTGAGTGAGTGAGTGAGTGAGTGAGTGAGTGAGTGAGTGAGTGAGTGTGTGTGTGTGTGTGTGTGTGTGTGTGTGTGTGTGTGTGTGTGTGTGTGTGATGGATCTCTGCCTAGGGCGGCAGAAATCCTTGCCCAGACCACTTCAAAGAGCTGAAGTGGTCTGGTGCTTTAAATTCCTATTTTTCATAATAATGTAAAGCGCTACAGAATAATTTGGTACTATATAAATACCGATAATTTTCTTGGGTTTTTTTTTGTTTTTGTTTTTTTTAGGTAACAAATATTAAAAACAAAGATACACTGACATGCAAAAACTTTTTTTTTTTTAGTCTTTCACAGATAAACAGTGCATTTCACATAATCCTCTTCCAGATGGGAACTAGCACAAAAGTTAAAAAGCCCAAACACTATCCCCCTCCCACATGGGTAGTTATGAGTCTCTTAATGCTTGAATAACATGTATAGTATTTTTTTTGTATGGTTTATCTATATTAAACTGCCAACCCCCAATTCACTTCTATTCTACAAAAATTAGAGTCCTTAAGGGCATCTAAAATACAAAAAAATGGTTAGCCGAGTCTCTAAGGTAACACTGGAATAGCTCTTGCATGCATTTGGCTAAAAGGTCAAAGATCCTGATTTTAAACCTCTTAATCATTATGTTAGATACACTGAATCATGCATTCTCTCCAAATATCAAAGAGCTGCAGCCACAGCCCACCTTCTGTTCTTTGAAAATAGATCAACTAGTTCATGATAATGCCACGGGATTAGGCACAATATTCCATAATATCCCGCCAATAGGCCTGAGAATTAAGGAAGCTCCATTATCTTAGCTTTTACAAAACAGTTATCAGGGCCACCTCTGTCTACGCCCACCAGGAGTTTAACAGGCTTCAGGTTTCAGTGCAAAATGCCCACACATTTTTAAAAGGTGAGTTAACGAGGAATAGACTGAGGAATGTTCGAGATAAATATGTTCCATGTCATTCCAGATGCTGTGGATTACATCTACCATGATCTTCTGTCAACTAAAAGACAGAGAAAAAAAAAAAAAAGAGCTTCAGGTGACGCCAGAATGCTCCCCAAATCTAGATAGGTATATGGAAAGACACAGGTTGCCCACCATACTTTTATACATAGTTAATTTGTTGAGCATCTCATTCATCGCCGTTCTGCCACATTTCAACTTCCAAAACCATGAAAAGTGGGTGGGGTGGGATGTTTTGTAACAAAAAATAAAATAAAAAAACACACCTTTATTAATTGTAAATTGTTGCCCCTTACTTTCTGGATCAGTGTCAATTAGTTTAATTTTTCTTTATCCCCAGCCAGGAACTCATCAACAACCTTCATAGTTTAGAACTTTGCTGGAGAGTGAATTAAGGGGACTGTAGAAATCTAAACCCAATTCAAATGCTGGCATCTTCCCAGCACTCCATCACCATGCAATTAACTCAATTATACAGAGCTGGATGCATTACATTAAAGAGAAGGAAAATACAAGAGTGTCAAGTCAAGGCTCTGTCAATCAGCTCGGTGTAACCCCAGAGCTGTAAGATCATGAGTTACCATTGACAGTAAAAGTCACAGCAAAAAATAATGGCAGGTTGGTCCACTGCATGTCATGAATATGATCACCCCTCGAGCAGCCATTTTTCAGCAATCATTATGTACAATATTACGTTATAGTGAAATAAAGCATTGAAGAGAATAGAAAATTAGTCAATAAGCTTTAACTATAGGTTCATCTGGATAATGTGTTAATAATTGGTCACTATACAATCAGTTTAAAAAGGTTGAACATTAGCAGTTTGTGTGATCAGGCCAATTATAATTGGTACTTCAGCGCCAGGAGCGAACATCACTACTTTACTCAGGCGCATGTGCGAGGGTAATGCATTGAAGTCTATAGAGGATCCCGTGAGACCACAGGATTCTTCCTAGAAACATCTCTGCAGCAGTCACTGGTGGTGGCTGGCAAATTGATACTTCTAGATGGCGATAGTTATAGACACTGGAGGTAGCGGTCAGGTGGAGGAAATAAACAGAGACAAAGTAGTCCATACTTTATCTCCGTATATCTTTTCACGGTGTTGGAAATTTCAGATGGGAGAGGGGGGTTTGGTCACAGTGCAGATTTAAGTAAAAGTAGCATAATGCGAGTCTCAAAGGACAGTATACCATTTTTTATACAAAATAAAGATTAAAGAGACACTATAGTCACCAGAGCAACTACAGCTTAATGTAGTTGTTCTGGTGAGTATAATAGTTCCCTTTAGGCATTTTAATGTAAACACTGCCTTTTCAGAGAAAAGCCAGTGTTTACATTGCCTCTAGGGACACTGGAGGGGCTTCCTGGCTCAGGGCTGCACAGTAAGCAGCCCTGCCGTTCAGCGTACCCACGCTCTGCATGGAGACTCTGAATTTTCCTCCATTGATTCAATGCATCTCTATGAAGTGGTCCTGATTAGCCAAAATGGCATTTGACCCCACGCCCCGTGCCGATTTTAGCCAACCAATGCTTTCCCTATGGGAAAGCATTGGATTGGCTAAAAATCTGACATTTTGAGGTCACAAATGGGGCGGAGCCCATGGGGGGCTGGAAATAAGGCGAGTTTTAAACTTTTATTTTTATAGGAGGGAGAGGACAAGCCGCCCTATATGGTGGGTTTAGCACTATAGGGTCAGGAATACATGTTTGTGTTCCTGACCCTATGGTGATCCTTTAAGGATCTGCTCACAAAAGTTTTTAAAATTTTTACAAGGCTACTTAAAATACCCTATCTCAGGAAACAACTTTGGGGGTTCAGTTATACCATATGGCCATATAGTGTTAAGTCTACCACTACACCACAGTACCCCAATATTGGCGAGTCATACAAACATATTTAGCATTATTTAATTTGTCTCACACATTGAAATGAGTCCAATACTGTAAATTGCAGCAGTTGAGACTGCTTACTCTTCAACAAAACCACAAGATTTAACAACCAGGCACTTCATCTTGGTTTAAACAAAAATTGCTATTTTCCTAGGTTGTTAAAGTTTCTCCTGTATCACAGCTTAGGGGAACTGCCACCCTCCTACAGGAGAGAACTAACGGGATTACATGGCATTGAAAGAAATTAGGGCAGTCAGGGAAGATTGACGCACATAGCCTATTCATGTCACCTCTTATTACATAACTGCTAGTTACTACATAAATTAGCTGTACTGTAACCCCACTGAAACACTTAACCCACTGAATTAAAATGACAGTCCAGAGCGGATTTACTGTCCATTATTAATGCACTGGAGCGATAAGGCTATTAAAACAAGTAACTTCTGCAAGTTTCTCTCTTGTACCCAATGCTCAGGCATCAATCTTTTACAGGAACACTCCAAAAACCAAACTCTACAGCTTTTGTAGTGGGTATGGTGCCAGGAAAACCCTTTAATGCGGACATCCTCTACAAAATAGGAAAACATCACATAGCCCACTAGGTTTCCATACTCTTCCTTCTGTGCGACAGTGGCATCAACGGACTAAGTACAGTGTGATGTCTATCTCACTGGCCTAGTAAGAACAAGAATACCTTGTAAGAATAAGGTGTTTGAAGAATGAGCACTATTTATTCACACTTTTCAGACTGTGACACAGAGGAAATACAACAAACAATAGTGTATAAAGCATCGAACAGTTTTTCCCCTCTTTATTAGTAACAGATTCCGGTCTGTGTATCCGTGCATTTTATATTCAATGTGTTTCTGCAGAGGAGTTGTGTCATTGTTCACAATTTCTTACATCAATCATACAAGCTAGCAGCTTAGTCTATTGGACGCTAGAGGATAAAACTGGAGCAAAGATATATTCTTCTATCTGATGGTACGACACACAATAAATTCCTATTTCAGATTGATATCATTGATTATGCTGTAGCTGAAGAAATTTTTAGCTTTTGGATTCATCTCATAAGCAAAAAAAAAAAAAAAAAGCTGAACAGATCTAAAATGACAGACAATATGTTCCTTAAATGAATACTATTATGGTCAGGAATACAAAGGTGTTAACACGTGTTGGGTTCCTGCCCCCCCCTTGCCTCCTTAAATATGGGTAAAACTAACCTTTATTCTAGTGACATGAGGGTCTGCCGGCTCTGGCCACGCCTCCTTAGTAGAGATTATCAGAATTGACAACCTCAGCCAATCCAACTGGGAGCCTAAAGCGTGAGGCGGCAAAACGGCAACTCCTCCAATCAGCAGCTCCTCGCTACAGGAATGTTTAGCGTCTCCATGCAGGGCGTGAAGACTCTGAACGTCAATGCTGCACCTCTTGTGGCCATCTGAGTGATTGTCACTAGAGGTGTTCCTAGACAGCAATGAAAACATTGCCTTTTCTCTGAACAGGCAGTGTTTACATGAAAATGTCTGCAGGGACATGCTAAACTAGCCAGCACACCTACATTAAGCTGTATCTTTAAATTCTAACAAAGCCTCCCTTCCATTTATTTGCTTTGTCTTCCCTTTCCCCACCCATCATTTCTTCTGCATCTCTAACTATTGGGACTAATCAGCCTAATAAAAAAAAAAATCTAAAAAAGAAACTGTTGTCTGACACACTACAGATGCAAAATATAGAAAAGCATCAGTCACTAACACAGACAATTGACAGAGTAAGGTAATGGAACTGCATTTGTTGACCTGGACAGTTAAGCTATATCTGTGACTTCAATTAATTGAATAGTCCCCCCACTTAACCCAAAGAGGGGAGGAGAAGATGGAAATAACAGGCATAGGTCTGTATTACAAGTGTTTAGTTCTCCAAAAAAAAAAAAAAAAAAAAAAGGAAAAAAAGTACAATAAAACATGGAGATAGCCAAGTTTTAAACAATGGTTTAGATCAACTGTCACTACCGAATGACCTTTAAAACAAAGGTTACTAGAGACAGGAAAAAAAAAAAAAACATCTGCCTTATCCAAGCACTAAAAATAAAATAAAATAAATAATTAAATGGAATATTTAGCCCCTTGTTACAATATAACAAACAGGAATGGCATTGCATATATTGTCCAGATGGTGAGCTTGCTGGAAACACTATTATCCATACAAAGAAAGCAATGTGCTGAAACATTTGTTCCCTTTTCTTATTTCCTTGGATTTAATTACAGCCTGCAGGGATCAAATTTTTTGAAGGTGGTTTATTTCATTATCAAGGGTATGTGACGGAGGGATATTACTGCGCGAGCAATGTAACCACAAAGACTGCGATTGCTCCTGCAAGTGGCCTGTAGAGCTGTATGTAGATATGGACACTGAATTTAAAAGCACATTATGACATTTAATAAGGAGCTAGCTACTGCTTACACAAATCTAATGTGGCATTGGTGCTCCTCGAGAACAAAGCAAACCTTAAAGTGAAAGTGTCATACCATACCTGGCTCCGGTACACCCACCTCCTCTGGTCTTCAATGACTTGTTCTGCTTCACTCCATTCCTATACTTAATAGCCAGCTCCGTCTAGGGAGTTAACATAGCAAACACCCTATGCACTATAGATACTATGGGTGGAGAGAGAAAAATATTGAGTGTCCGCAGAGAAGTTGAGAGACAGATGGGCTTAAAAACTATTTTTAAATAGTGTTGTCTCTAAAGCTATACATTTGCTAGCAAAACCGTTATAGCACAATGTATAGATGGAATGTTAAAGGACCACTCTAGTGCCAGGAAAGCATACTCGTTTTCCTGGCACTAGAGTGCCCTGAGGGTGCCCCCACCCTCAGGGACCCCCTCCCGCCCGGCTCTGGAAAGGGGAAAAGGGTTAAAACTTACCTTTTTCCAGCGCTGGGCGGGGAGCTCTCCTCCTCCTCTCCTCCCCGTCGGCTGAATGCGCACGCGCGGCAAGAGCTGCGCGCGCATTCAGCCGGTCACATAGGAAAGCATTCATAATGCTTTCCTATGGACGCTTGCGTGCTCTCACTGTGATTTTCACAGTGAGAATCACGCAAGCGCCTCTAGCGGCTGTCAGTGAGACAGCCACTAGAGGAAATAGGGGAAGGCTTAACTAATTGATAAACATAGCAGTTTCTCTGAAACTGCTATGTTTATAAAAAAATTAGTTAACCCTAGCTGGACCTGGCACCCAGACCACTTCATTAAGCTGAAGTGGTCTGGGTGCCTAGAGTGGTCCTTTAAGCTCTTTTGAGCTAAAAAAAAAAAGGAAATAGGACATGACCAGTTCCCTTTAAGTAACTCCACCTTAATCCAGGCACATTTGTTGTTTATTTCAGGAAAAAAAAGGAACAATTTAAATTTTTACAAATATCTCTGTGCCACTTCAGGGAATCTCCAATGTTAGGAAGAGGCTCATGATAACTGGTTACTGTAGCACCTCCGGCTGCAAGCCGTCTCTCCTGTCCTCCTACAAGCACAGCACTGTATCGGAGTGTTGCCGACCAGCCTGCTCGCGGGAAAAACACAGAGCCTCCCAGGCCCTTCCCTCTCTCTGTTGGAACTAAGTGCCAGTGGGCCAGTGAAGGAGATCTTTGATCTCCTCACTAGTCCAAGAGGGCTTACAGTGAGACTGGCTCTGCATGAGCTGGCAGGAGAGATGAAAGGATCTCCCCTACTGGCCTTGGTCCACAGCCATTGAGGCCCACTGGGCGTTTTCTGCAGAACCCACCACCGCCCACCTGAAACCCCAAACCGCCCTGATCTAGACCTTAAAATCAAACATATAGGGGTAACGTCTAGCTTGTAGTGCACCTTCAATTTAGGATTTCACCTAAAGTAGGCGTGGAACTGGATATTCAACTGGTTTTATGTTAAAAACATGTTATATAGCACACCTAGGTGCCATGGTCTTTCATGTACTGGCAGTCTAATGTAAATATTTTAAAGAAAAAAAATCTAAACACCTGCACTGACAATGTGAAGCAGGAGTTTTCCTTTTTGGCAGGAAAATCTATCTTCTGGATGTGTAAAGACTTACTCAAAAATACATACTGCTCCCGGAAGCACCATAAATGAGAAATAGTGTACCTTGTGTCTCATCAACTGGCTGCTTTGCATACCCACATGCTCGATGTGATGTATGGGAATATTGGAGGTTCCCATTATGTTGGCTTTTAATGTTTAATTACACCAAAAAGGCAGGCCACTGAAAGACATCAATGTAAATCATTTTAATATCTTTACTCTTGGAACTCTTGCATGCCAAGGGAACAAAAGATTTATCATAAGGAAGACTATAATGTGCTTTGTTTGTCCACACGACTATGTATATAGGCAGCTAGATTTTAACCAATCAGCACTTAAATACACACAGCTCATACGAAAATGTGGCAGTAATCCTAAATATACAACAATCCCCTGCCCAATTCCACGTCTGCAGCAAGGTTGACTCAAGCATCTCCCACTGTACAAAACAGTGCTCCCCGTGGCTATGTGCCAACTATATATTACAGAGTAAATGGCAGCTTTGCATCCCTGGCAAATTCAAAGCAATCACTTTGCTGGTATACAACCATATGCTTACAATAAGATCAGGAAACACAAGTAATGACATACAATAATATAATTACTGTATATGTTAGGGTCACGCAGGATCCTCCAAAAACCTCAATGCTGTACTCTTGCACATGCGCAAGAGTACAATACAAAGGTCTGTCTGTTCCTGGCAGGTGAAGCACCAGGAGCTGTACAAGAGAGGATTGAAGGAGGCGCCCTTAAGGGACAGGTGAGTAAATCTCACGTTTCCCCTCTCCCCCCACACCCACCGGACATCCAGCATTGATGTCGGCGTTGGGCTCTTTGCAAATTAGACAGTGGCGGAGGCACTTTAATGTAATTTAAATATTCTATATAGCTCTACATAATATTTCCATCTACTGTACTCTCCATCCATTTAACCAACTCCAGTCGGGTACCATATTACACCATAACAGTGTGCTAAACGATAAAAAGAAACCATTTTCAAAGAAGCTATGATTTATAACCTCCTCTAGCCAAATCAAATGCTTTGATGTGAAACACGAACATTGCATCTTTGAAGATTTCCACGGGAAAACATAAATAAAATCGATCACATCAATTGCGCAGGATGGAGACAGAACTGAAAGCTCTCATAATGCTTTCCGAGCAGGAACAGATTTGACATCAGCATGACAAATTTGCACTAGCCAAAGGACGCGCACATTAATAATATTTTATGAAGTGCTGTGACGTGCCACGGCAAGATGCAAAATAAAGTGGGCTGAGGCAAAAGATACCGCAGGATACCATTTAGTGTAAATATCCTCGACCACGATTACCACCGAGCTGGCATAACAGAAAAAACCTTGTTCATGCTGCTCAATACTTGATAGAGCTGTGAGATTCTGTTACCTGCTTGCGATTTCCTTACCCCTCCATCTTCCTGCTGTCTCAGAGGGAAAGACATTAATTCAAAGTACAGCTACTCAAACCGCTTACATTTCACAAATGAGCAAGGACTTTCACATATGTCTCACGTAAACAGCGCACTGCTAAATAGCTTTCATACCAGTTGTAACAAAGCCTTTCCACTTTCCAGCATCTGTTTCAGGTTTATACCATAATTACATATTTATTTTCTAAACCACAAGCTGACCCCTATATAAATGCTCTTAATCCAGAGATCATTCCTGTAATGGTTGTAAAGGGATATAGGATTTTACGTAAACATCCATATCACGCCACTCTTGCGTGCACTTCTTCACACTGTTCAACCAAAATGTTGATGTTTGTAAGGCCATCTGGATTTTCCTCGTTTATATTCTGTTGGGAGGGGAGATGGGGAGGCAGTTCCTTGTCCATCCCTCAAAGTATACAGTCCGTTTAATCAGCTGCATCATTTGGGAAATATTGCTGTTAAAGGACCACTCTAGTGCCAGGAAAGCATACTCGTTTTCCTGGCACTAGAGTGCCCTGAGGGTGCCCCCACCCTCAGGGACCCCCTCCCGCCCGGCTCTGGAAAGGGGAAAAGGGTTAAAACTTACCTTTTTCCAGCGCTGGGCGGAGAGATCTCCTCCTGCTCTCCTCCTCCGATCCTCCTCTTCTCCTCCCAGTAGGCTGAATGCGCACGCGCGGCAAGAGCTGCGCGCGCATTCAGCCGGTCACATAGGAAAGCATTCACAATGCTTTCCTATGGACGCTGGCGTGCTCTCACTGTGAAAAATCACAGTGAGAAGCACGCAAGCGCCTCTAGCGGCTGTCAATGAGACAGCCACTAGAGGACATAGGGGGAAGGCTTAACCCATTCATAAACATAGCAGTTTCTCTGAAACTGCTATGTTTATGGAAAAAATGGGTTAACCCTAGAAGGACCTGGCACCCAGACCACCTCATTAAGCTGAAGTGGTCTGGGTGCCTAGAGTGGTCCTTTAAGTCAATACAGGAAGTAATATAAGAAATACTGTTAAAATAAGGAGCAAACCTAAAAGGGAAGTTTTTACAACACGCCCCCTTCTTAATGAAATGTTAAAATTAAATAAAATGAATTCTAATGCAGGTGTGCAGATCCTCGCAGGTGTAGAATTTACCCCACCCCAATTGCTTATGTAAGCACCCAAGACAGTTTTAAAAGACCACTAAAGTAATTTAGGCCCCTTCATCCCTTCCCAGTATTTAATATTTATTGGCACATAAATTACTGCACTTACTACAAGTAACCAGGAAGAAAACCCCAACAGACACATTAAAAGCAATCCTGTGAAGATATCGAGCCTTCCATATTTTACCTTAAAGGATTACTCCAAGCACCATAATCACTATATAGAGACTGTTATAATGGTTACAATCTCATGAGTACCCTGGCCTGGTTTCCCGCCAGACTCAGATGCTCCCTGGCGAAGCAGCAACACGCTGCTCTGCAAAGCGGCAAGTCATGGACATTTTTAAACAATGACTGACATTCTATGTAACAAACGCTAGTGACGCCGATGACTCAATAATGACGCTGTCGAAGGTGGAGTTATACCTCTGGCAGCAGAGGGGTTAAACTCCACATGTGCAGTATTTCAAAGCTTAACGTTTCACTTACAGAATTGGGGCACCATGATCACTTCAAATCGCGGGCCTGAGCATGGTTCTTGGTGTAAGCCTTTAAGTCCTACCGTGAAAAGGTTGCTCTCTTCAGATCACTATTTGGAATGTGAAGGAGTTCCTGCATGGAAGGAATGAGTAACGTTAATATTAAAAGTCCTGGCAATTTTCCTTTTAATTTAGTTTTTTAGCACAGAATTTTGCTTTGTTTTATTATTAGCATCAGTATTTGTATATTTTGAGTGAAGGAAAGAAAACAAGTCTAACCTTCACATTTTGATAATAATGAAGTTGTAATAGTTAAGGCCTTTGTATGAATAGCATGTCTTCCAATACAGAATTTGATCTTAGCGGAATAGCTGGTCATAGTCCAGAAGCATAAAGCACTAACTGCTGTCAGCCCAGTGTTCAGTCTCCCATGCAAGCATTTTCATGTCTCGCTGTCAGACAGGAAGAGCTCTATAAACAACGCACTAAAAACAAACCGCATTATAAAAACACAACTCTTGACATTTGATGATTTTTACGAAGATACGAGTTTAGATTCTATAACCTTTGGAAAAATCTGATCTGATGACCCAGAAATGTTTGCCTGCATATACAATACTTCGCATTCTGGGAGAGCCCCACCTTAAAAAGGACACTATGGTCACCAGAACTATGATGTAGTGGTTCTGGCGTCTATAGCATGTCCCTGCAGGCTTTTCATAGTAAACGCTGCTTTTTCAGAGCACTCTAACTCCCCAAGTGGCAGTCACTCAGATGGCCACTAGAGGTGTCAGTTCTGCACAATGCTCTGTGCTGGCATTCAGCGTCATTACGCTCTGCATGGAGACACTAAACGTTCACCATAGAGCGCATTGATTCAATGAATCCCGATTGATGCAGCACAGTGTTTTGCCAGAGGCTCCCAATTCCTTCCTTTACTAAAGCATTGGATTGGCTTTAGCTATGGAAATTCAAGTATGATGATCTCAGCCACGGAGACGGCGCAAGCCGTGGGGACACCAGCGCAGTGTGGAAGAAGAGGAGAGTTAAATGACCATTTTACTACAAAGATATGGGGACTGGTGACCTAAATAATTATTTTACCAATAGTTCCTTTAAGAACGAAGAGCGGCACAACTTTTAATTGCCATAATGTCGGAATACTTGTCCAGTCAGCTACTGCGACTTTAGTGAGTCCCAAGCCTGTGAAATTGCCAAGACCAAGGGTAGGAAACCAACTTCCCTCCAGCAGTTTGTGAATTAGAATTCCCACAAATCTTAACTAGTATATCATGAGAACTTTAATCAACATCTGGAGTGAATTTAGGATATGTAAATCTAGTGGTGAAAAGCCATGCCGTTCCCCTTACTATGACCAGTACGCATAGGATTAAAAATAAAAAAATCTGTTTCTTCTCTATGCCTTCATAAAAACTATGAGTATTCGTGAATTTTGTCCTCATTCAAGTATGCTGTAAGTTTGATGAAGGAAAAGACAAGTATTTTGGGGCAAAAAATGTATAAAAAAGATCTTAATTGTAAGTTTTAGTGCTAAATATTAAGAAACGAAAAGGTCAAAAAGCAGACTTTTCTTTAACTGGATTACTGAATGTTTTGTGTAACTAGAACAGAATAATTGAGGAACGCTTACTTATTAAAAGGAAAGAAAAAAGGTCTTAACTTGATCTCTGGCTCTTACATAGCTAGCTAGTCACCTTCACAATTAAAAGGGACACTTCTCATTGTAACTCCACCTCCAGCCAAATCATAGGGGCTTCATTAGCCAGCCAGTAACAAGAATACCACAGCATGTTGGCACCAGACAGCCAATGGTGGTTATGCCCTGCGCGAGAGACACTTTTTATTAAACATTCACAAACTACTTGACAAACTGACAACCACAACTTGGGAAGTTAAATTCAAATAAAAAAACTGATCATTCTAAACAAAAAAAATCAATTTTACCCTTGCTTCCAATACATAGTAGAGACAAGAAAATTAAAACAACCCACCAGCAGTGCAGCGGCTCAGACAATAAAGGGGAAAAAAAATGGATGTTTACTGAGAGGTATCATCACTGTTTTGCCTGTACACAGAAAGAGTTGTATCAGCACAGAGAGGATATTATTTCTTTAAACAGCTTCAGCACAACCATAAAGATGAACAATGAAAGCCGCTCAAGCACAGAAAAACGTGTTAATGGATTTTGATAACGACAGAAAACCATCCACTGCATTCATTATTGCTGCTGCGATATGTTTCAGCGACTCCTAAACAGGCCAAATTTAGCAAAGCACGGAGAGCTTAAAATACACCACCATCGGGAGAGCCTCACAATTAAAGAGATGCTAGTCGGCGGAGCCAAGCTACAGCACTGAATGGCCGCACACAGCCCGAGCTCCGGAGGAAAAAAACACAATTTTCCCGATAATACCGGTCAAACCTGCCAGACCGGAGGCAAAACGGGTGCCAAAGCTGTAGAAGCAGACATGGGACGAAAAACGAAGAAACCCAAGCCCGACAAACCACGGCAGCAAGCCAGCATAGGCGATCTCTGGAGGCAGGCTCGAGACACGATGGGCCCTGTCATGGCCGCCTTCCCGGATGAGTATTCAGACTACTCAGACGACTTCACGGCAGAACCTGAGGTAGCTACCAAAACTGCCCCACAGCACCCTCGCCAATCCTCCCCACAAGCTGATTCTACCCCGATCACCACGGCGGTGCTGAAAGAACTGCTCGCTGGGGTACAGCTCGCCCTGCAAGCAGACATGGCCCAGATACGATCAGACCTGCAAGGCCTGACAGGCCGCATGGGCGCCCTAGAAAATGGCGCGACTCAGAACGCCAAACAAACACAGCTGCTACAACAACAGGTCTCTGAGCTGCAGAGACAGAATGTCCAGTTCGACAAACAATTTGCCACACTGGAGGACCAAAGAAGAAGCAAGAACATAAAGATCAGGGGCATAGCAGAGGAAACGCCGGAGGCCGAGCTGCCCCATCTTGTACGGCGACTCCTCATAGCCCTCCTTACGCCTAAACAAGCCAAACAGGTGATCCTAGAGGGGATGTTTCGCCTCCCACGGCCAACCAAAGCCTCAGGCACCCTACCCAGAGACCTCTTAGTTCGCTTCAACAGCAACAAAGACAAGATGGCAGTGATGAACGCAATCAAAAAACAGTCCCCCTACATATTTGAGGGCATAAAAAAAGGATGGAACCTAAGGTTCCTAAATGGAAGAGTTATGAATGTAAAGGGAATCCCTACCTTTAATAATCCTAAGGGTATAGGTGAATAAAAAGACAGGAGGGAAGATAAGGGTAAGGGGATTAGCTGTGTAAAAACACATATAATTCCAAACAACCGCTAGACAGAGAGATTCCAAACCTAATATGGTAAGGTTAAACACCTCTAAACTGAAGGGTTGTAAAAAATGGGTAGGAGGAAAATTGAGGAGGAGAAGGCTACTACAACTCCTTGGAGGGGAGAAACAAAAAATCCCCCAAAGCCCAAAAGAAAAATGAGAACGTAACCTTCTTCTGGTGGAGAAAAAGAAAATCCCCAAAATCAATTTAACAACAAAGTAACCCCCAATCCCTTGAGAAACAGAGGGTACTAGTGCTATTACCTCGGCACTGCGAAAAACCACAAGTGCCTACCTTATTACCCTACTGCCTTCCTGTCTAAGATAGCTTAAAAACGAATTAAATTAAACTAAAAATTAAATCCATAAGTGCTACCTAAGTGAACACACAGACAAACAAAAAAGTTAAATAAATGAGAACTCGACGCGCGTTTCAGCGTACTAACACGCCGTCATCAGGAGTAATAAGCCTCTACCTGTCTCCATGCTCGTTTATATAGGGATTGTTGCAATCAACTTGAAACACTTTACCGCTGTGTGTAGTTCCTGCGTGCGCATCCGATCCTCTGATTGGTCAGAGGATACCCTTGTTGATTGGGCTCTGTATCACGTGATCGGGATATTTGACGGGTGCACACGTGGGGTCACGTCACATGGTGATACGCTTATCCGTCATGATAAGACCACCCACATACCCTCCCATTGGTGCACACGTAAGGGCAGGCGGTCGCATACAGGGGGAGTGATTTAAGTCGCGTCATATAATGACGCCGCTGTCAATCATTTGGAGTCTTCCCTTTTTGCGGCTAGATCTATCATGATGCCGGACGGTGACTCCACCCCCTCTCCTGTGCTTGGGGGGGTGGAGTCACCGTCCGGCGATCATGATAGATCTAGCCGCAAAAAGGGAAGACTCCAAATGATTGACAGCGGCGTCATTATATGACGCGACTTAAATCACTCCCCCTGTATGCGACCGCCTGCCCTTACGTGTGCACCAATGGGAGGGTATGTGGGTGGTCTTATCATGACGGATAAGCGTATCACCATGTGACGTGACCCCACGTGTGCACCCGTCAAATATCCCGATCACGTGATACAGAGCCCAATCAACAAGGGTATCCTCTGACCAATCAGAGGATCGGATGCGCACGCAGGAACTACACACAGCGGTAAAGTGTTTCAAGTTGATTGCAACAATCCCTATATAAACGAGCATGGAGACAGGTAGAGGCTTATTACTCCTGATGACGGCGTGTTAGTACGCTGAAACGCGCGTCGAGTTCTCATTTATTTAACTTTTTTGTTTGTCTGTGTGTTCACTTAGGTAGCACTTATGGATTTAATTTTTTGTTTAATTTAATTCGTTTTTAAGCTATCTTAGACAGGAAGGCAGTAGGGTAATAAGGTAGGCACTTGTGGTTTTTCGCAGTGCCGAGGTAATAGCACTAGTACCCTCTGTTTCTCAAGGGATTGGGGGTTACTTTGTTGTTAAATTGATTTTGGGGATTTTCTTTTTCTCCACCAGAAGAAGGTTACGTTCTCATTTTTCTTTTGGGCTTTGGGGGATTTTTTGTTTCTCCCCTCCAAGGAGTTGTAGTAGCCTTCTCCTCCTCAATTTTCCTCCTACCCATTTTTTACAACCCTTCAGTTTAGAGGTGTTTAACCTTACCATATTAGGTTTGGAATCTCTCTGTCTAGCGGTTGTTTGGAATTATATGTGTTTTTACACAGCTAATCCCCTTACCCTTATCTTCCCTCCTGTCTTTATTCACCTATACCCTTAGGATTATTAAAGGTAGGGATTCCCTTTACATTCATAACTCTTCCATTTAGGAACCTTAGGTTCCATCCTTTTTCTGTCTTTTTCTAATTATCGTGGGTTATTCCCCAGTAGGGAAGAGTTATTAGGGCTTCACTAATTCTTCATTATATTTGAGGGCATGTCGCTCACTTTCTATACAGACCTGTCGCGGTCCACAATGGCCTGGCGTCGCTCTCTTCAACCCTTCACCTCCCTACTCCGCGCGCAAACCATCACCTATAAATGGAAGAGCCCACATGCGCTGCAAGTAAGCCACGGAAACAGCCAATACAACGTTCATGACATGCAGGGCGCACGAGACCTATTGCCCGCGCTGGGACTTGGAAAGGACTCCCTACCTTCCAGGGGACAAAGACCGGCTAATGCGCCATCTGGGATGGGTGACCCCGCCACGTCTCCTCCGTTTGTCCCCCGAGAGCTCAATGCCGCAAACTACGCAGCGATCACGACCTGAGGAGACCAGGAGGGTGAATATGGGACTGTGTCCACATCTATATGACTTCCAGCACATAACACTGGACATACCGCACAAATGGACTTAAAGTTTGCTTGTTTGTTTTTGTTCAATTTTATTTTTATTTTTTTTCTTCTTTTACTTTTCTTTTCATTGATGTTGTTATAATGATGGTCACTCTTTGCCGCCCGGCCACGCCTAAGGTTTAAGCGAGACCGCACCAATAAGCACTCACTCCCTCATTATGAGGACGGAAGAATGTTTTCACCCACACGGCACCCTCAGCGCCCTGTGCCCCAGGGCCCCACACGCTAGTCCCTGATAGGGAACAGGCCTATGGTACACCTCCCCCCCCCCTGCCCAGGGTTATAGGGCATCAACCAAGGTTTATCATGTCGCAAGACACGACTCACACTCCTCTTGAACGACACGCAACGCCTACAATGCTGCCACCCGCGCGACACACTGAGCGATTTCACTGCTACGACACCACAGCGCAGGCAAGCATTAAAGGCAAGCCGAACACCCCTACGGGGATATAGCCTTTGCCACATCACTTTGTACCCCACTACACGTAGGGCTGCAGCACAACGTTACAAGTTTATATAACTAAAAAATGCGCAATACAAGCACTAGCCATGTATTTGTTTTCTGTTGATTGATATACCATGCTTGTCACAGCTATTGTGGCGTTTCAAGCAGATTTGTTACACTGTGCAAATAAAATAAAGAATTAAAAAAAAAAAAAGAGATGCTAGTCACCAAAACAACTATACACCAAAACTGCTTCAATAAGCTAAAGTTGTTTTGATAACTATAGTGTCCCTTTGACTCATCCATATTAGTTCAATTACGTTAATTGTGACAATTAAAACAAAAACAGAATAAAACCACTATACGTGGCATTTTGCTTAACCATGAAAATATAAAGATGAGATTATGTTTTACGTTTTAGTAGTATATAACCAGAAATGTCATCAATACAGAGGACACCGAGCAGCTCCCAGATATGGCAAGCAAAGCTGTTATAAAAGAGATCCAATCAGTAACGTGGAAGAGTCAGCAACACGTTGCACCATGCCTGCTAAAAAAAAAAAAAACATTTAACAGAACATTTTCTACCAAAAAGGACAATAGTCATTAAGTTATGTTTATAATAGCAGTGATTAAAGCATTGTCTAAAGAACACTTTATAATACAATGGTTGAGATTTGGTACTCCAACGTACCATCACAACAAATATGAAGCTCAGCCAGAACACACATTTGTTTGGCTGACAAATGTGGCAGATGCAGCAGGAGTGCCACAGAATCACGAACACACATCAATCGTAAGTTTCTTGGTTTACTTCTCAGTGGTACAATCTCCAGAGGAAACACAAGGGGGCAGAGGTGAACACTGAACCGATAAGAGAGAAAGTGTTCTCAGCATGGAAGGAGGCATGGGAAATGGGGAAAGAAGGGGGGCTACAAAGCTGATGGGGTAAATAAAACACCAGACAAATACAGATACTTTAATTGTCATTATTTAACATTAAATGATGGGTTGATTTTAATAGCGACCGGCAGACATGGATTTCTGTGTGTGTACACTCCCATGAAATGACAGAGTACCCCTGCCTCACGTGGCTATGAATATCCTTATACAGTACACATTATAGTATAGATCACAAGCCCCTACCAGAGTGTCATAATTCAGATGCTACAGCAGAGATAGGAAACCAAAGTCGTTACAAATAAAATAGATTGGCCAGTGATTGTCAACCTATGCCACTGTAAAGCATGTGATTTTTAAGGTCCTAACAGCTGGGATGCCAATAGGCAGCAATCACAGATCTCATCTATTAGAAATGTTTTAGCTACAAGACTCCGCTGCTAAGAAATTCACAAAGCAGGTTGTGAAAACAGAAACATCCATCTGTAATGTAACAGGTATTGGCCAGTTTGGCAATCAGTGCATTAAATATCTAATCTAGACAGTTTTACTAGGCCTATCCTATCCCCCTCCCCTGTTATTTAACCCGTCAAGACTATTGAGGTAAGTGGAATTTATTGAAACCAACAGCTAGTATGAGCCATTTGTTGTGTGTTTAATGAACAATTGGGGTATCTTGAATGTAATTACACACCGGAAACAGGGCTGATGCTACGATGACTAAATACCCCATAAGACAGCAGCATGAAAGCTATTGGTATTTATTAGTAATACTTGCCTCAGGACTAATGGTTTCACGCAGGATATTCACACTACAATAAACCAATTGTTTTTCATTGTTAATATGCAAAATAACAGGATAACAGCATGGGAATAAATGTTTTCTACCCACATGCATCCCTTCCTAAATGCACATAGCACAATTAGAAGCCACACGAAAGCAGCACTCAATACATCCCTTGGAAGATAAAGATTTCTGGCAAGGATTCAATGTTCTGTGTATAGAAAAACAGAACAGCACTAGCAGAATCAGGTACAAATGAAGATCCACTGTCTCAATCAAAGCCTGCTACAGATGCAAGCCCCGACACGGTTAATTAGCCACACCATCCTTCCAGAGTGTGAGAGCCAACAGGATAATGCAGAATGATTGCTTTACACTGTCAAAGCCCAGTACATTTTATTTAGAAAAGATTTGTGCATTAAATACATTCAACCTGCCTACGAAATGTGTCTAGATTCAGGCAACAAAAAAAAAATCATTGTAGCTCAAACATATGATAAAAATCCAACCCAAATAAAATGTTCTTCTCATAATCTTCTCTAGTCTAACAAAACAAAGGGAGGGATTTCTGCAATCACTGGGACAATAAACCAGTTTATTAACCAAACACATTGCACACTTTGACATTAACCACACAATTCATCATGGTATAACCAGTAAATGCCCCCACCCAGTCCCGATGACAGAATTATTGTCTCATGCTTGCTTCAGCTTGGGACTTAACATCCCCTGCTGGTACCATGAGACCCAGTATAATTAGAAACCCAAGACTCTCAGATTCCTTTCAATCACCAGGGGCCAAAATTATTGGGTAGTGCAATATGCATCTCCAATGATCAGCGCTAGGTTCTGCAACAAGCATATCCCATACTCTGAGGTGGGTGAGATCATTTGTGTAGTATTCGCCATACAGACATTGTGCATGGGAGCGTTCTGTGAAATTAGTACACCACACACTCGGGGAGGGTGGGGTGGTTTGTCTTATATTATTTATTGTAAACAATTACTGGGTGGGTGCAGGATGCCCTCTGCACCATCTACCTTCCAATCATGCAAAGTTGTTATGCAGCCTAGATTGATTATGTGCCAAACAAGATAAAATCGGCTTGTACGCTTTCAAAAATACACAGTGGGGATTCTCAATGATGGCCCAGCTAGTGTTATTGAACTGCTCTTCCTCCAATTTGTTGCTGTCTTAAACCAAAAGGGTTTTACAAGAGACCAAGTCATGAAACAGCCTCGAACATACTTTGGCATTGCTGCTGCTATAGTACAATTTCAATTGGGGGGAGGGGGGGGGGGGGGGGGAGATGGATCTCTGGGGGACCATAGAGTGTCTGTATCAGCTGTGAGCTCTGTAGTACTGTATGGTGAAGGCCACACCACTTGATTCTTCAGATTGCCAAGCACAGAAACAGTAAGGAACTTTATCCCTCACAGTGCGGCATCAGCATGGAGATCACTGACATCATTCCTGGAAATTACAGTCTGAAAATCCACAGGCATTTCTTCTAAAACACAAATACACTAGGTTATTTTCAGGTGGGTCCTATCAGGATTTCACATACAGCCACGTCGCCATCACTGTTTTTGAGGGATTCGATTTTCTCTGCACTTTTCTCAAAACGCATCACAGCTGTGGGTTTCACGAATGGGCTTTGTGAGTGCACAGGGGGAAAAAAATAAAAATTGCGGTTTTAAGTTCCTCTACTTCGACAAAATATTAAATAGGCATAGGAGGCGCTGCTATTCTGATATCCCTGATCATTGTGATATAATCAATTAATAAATTATTAGGGGTCAAACCAATCATCCATAGCCCCCTATGACCGTATTTTATAGAGACAACAGCTAACAGTCTCATACAGGATTAGTAATACACCAGGACAAGGATGCAAACGTGTAATAGCCGCAAAACCAGCATTTCTAAAATTGTACCGTTCATGTTATTACAGCTATGTGAATCCTAAACATGTCTGCTTTTAAACGTACTGTCAGCACTTACTACTAAAACAATGCCATCTGGTGGCATTTAAAGGAACATTGAATTCAAACGGTTATCTTTTTTCTATTCCTAGATCCCAATATTACTGTATGTTAGGCATTGTGGGAGCTTGTGGATTTATGCACAGTATTAAGCAAGTTCAAATTTTACCCATATAGTTAGTTAACCAAATTCCTTTCAAATGTATAGACAAAAATTCTCATAAAAAAATGACACTACTTTATACTCACAAGAATTACGTTATTTACACAGCAGATATGGTTGCGTTTAGAAAGATACACTTTTGTCAATCAAAGTAACAATTTAAAGTGATGGCAAACACCACACCTCTAGTGGTTGTCACACAGTCACTGAGATCATCAAACTAAAAAAGATGCAATAACTGAATCTATTTTAAAGAAAGCATAAATATGCAAATTATACTTCTCTATAAAAACAATGTTTCTCGGAGATGCATTGTATTGGCTGAACACAGCCATTCATGCATGTGTCTCTATGAGAAGTATTTCATTGGACAATGGTTAACGACCTTGATGAATTTAGCTAGGGTGGATATGGCTGATATGAAGAGGATTTTTCAGCACACTTAACTGAAATTTAAAAAATTAATTAAAAGGTGTCCTGTTAAATAACAGCTGTCGGCAGTGTTCAACAACCTTGGGAAAGCAGCTGTCCACTTAGCCTTTTAAATACTTCTTTCAGTACACAAGACCACAGCAGGAAGTAAAAATGTGTAAGAATAATAAAAGGTTCACTTAGTCCGGTTTACGGGAGTGGGGTTGTGGCGAAAGTGACCTCACCACTGGTTCTTGGAGGGGCCTGTTTGCCAGCCTCCTGCCTCAGGACTAAGGGCAATGCAAAAATTCCTATGGACAACCACAGGGTGGTGGCCATCTTGTTCGCATGAACACAGGTAGCTGTGTTTGGGCATGAATCTCATGGAACTAAAATCGGACACAGAAACTCCCGAACACCGCTGGACTTTCATCATCGCCTGCGTTCGGTTCTATACAAGTTAGAAGAGCACGTTTAGTGGAATCGTTCGTCTGGATGAGGGGGAACAAGCTCCAGGGTAAGAACATTGACTATGTTCTGTCGTTTATTCGTTTTTAAACTACCGAACTAGACCGACCGCAAGCCCCGATTCCCTGGAACTATTTTGGCCATGGGACAAATAAATGACTTCCAGGAAATTCCTGAACTGATCTGGGTGGTTTTTGGATATGTTGGTCACCCAGATCAGGGCTATCAGGGGATGTAACATTTGTGGGTGTTTTGTATGTTTTAAAGTTATTTTGGGTTTTTTTATAAAAATGTTTGTTTTGTGTTTGGAGATAAAAAAGAGTTTAGTATAAGTGCTTGACTCAATTATCTGTCAGGTACAGAGGAGGGATTAACCTATTATGTGTGGGAGAGCCAATGTGATTATGTAATTGTCTATACTGTGGTTTACTCTCAGGTCCAGGGGAGAGTGCCACTTGCATGGGGACTTGCATATAAGACCATCTGTGGCTCCCATTAAACAAGTTCCTGCTTACCCTCAACATAGAGCCTCGTCTCATGTGTTTCGGGGAAACGGCTGTTTTATATATATATATATATATACACACACATACCCTGGGGATTGTTATATCAAAATACTCCCCTGGGTTATAAATTACTAGCTCTTATAAGAGCTGTTCCTTCTATACTCTCTGGAGTTGGAGAGGTTTCCCCACTGGAAGCTGGATCCTGGTCTTGGGTCCAGGGTGGGTGGAGGACGGAGAGACCCCAGCCAAGCTGTAACACTGGAAGTGGGGACTATGATGCTGATGGTGTCTGGTGGAGTCCTCGGTGAGCACTAGGAGCATCGATTGGTGGAGGCACCCGGTCAGACAGGCAGTCCATCACAGGGGTGACATACAAACTTTTTGATATTGAGGTGTAGAAACATTTATATTTTAATGGACTTTACCAGAGACTCTCTTACATACAGATTTATTGTGAAGCCATCAGCATAATGATGGCTAACCTATAGCTTTCCACTTGATCAGCATCTAGCCAAACAAGTGGTACCAGAATGCCCGGGGTTAACCCTCCCACCACAAACTCCTTGCTACTAGAGTAGATTTAAGTAATTTAATAGAAATGTGTGTAAGACACACAGATTTAACCATCGAAGGCACCAATCAATAAAGAATGCATCTTTGTTTGGCACATTGTTGGAACACAGATCACACAAACACATGCAGAACAGAACAAACAAAGCTAAACTAACCAATAATGAAATACACACTGCAAGTCAAACATAAAAGCAGACACAAAGAGGCAGGGATGGAAAATGAACACGTAGTGCACAGTAACAGCAATAAACTGAAATAAAGAGTCCTGCCTATTGTAGATAACAGATCAAATATCTAGACTAGCAGAACATGCGAGTCAGGGGTGGATTTGATGGAATAATCTAAATGAAGGTTGAACTGCACAGATTGGTATCAATCATCGTTTGCTTTCCAAGGCATAGTTGTCTACCTGAACAGTCATTGGAGTGATACTAAAAAACCTCCAGTTACTTAAATGTGCACAGGGATTTGGGATAGCGCGCAAGTAACCTTTTTTTCTTTGGCTTTTATTGTATGTATTTTTGGCTAATGTGAACTGTAGTCATTGATGCCGCCCAGTAGTGGTGGGAGTCTGAGCGCAAGGCTTAATTTCATATAGTTGTGCATTGTCTGCAGAGTTCCAACAGATGAATGGAAGTTAAAGAAAGCAGCAAGTTCTATACAATTCTTAGAGCAAAAAGAAACCACAAAGGTCAGTTATCTTAACCGATAATATCTCTTTCGTTTAATCACTTTGGACCAGATGTGTATTTTTCTGCCATTTAACCATTTACTTGTTTAGCCTTAGGAGCTCGGCAGTGTCCAGCGGACACCAATTTGTAAGGTATTACTGTTCTAGCACACCACGTTTATGTTCCCAATTATGAAAACAGCATTGGTCCTTGAGGTTAAAAACCTGAAGAGTAAAGTGCTCAGCTCTTACGTACCCTATATTTGAATGAGAGCAGCATGCAACTTTTTTTTCCCACTCCATCGGCTGCCTACAAGAACATTTATCTCTAAAATGCAAAATCAGCAACCACTGCTCAATGCTGTCACATCATAATCACACACTGCCCTTCCTCAACACTTCCTTCAATTTGTATGCAGCCAACACAGACCAGAGTTGGGGCAAGATACCTAAAACTTGTCACTGGTCAAAGAGATTTTATTTTTTAACTTTTAAGAAATAATGAAACAAAACTGAAATTGGTCACTTAATTTATTGCAATTTTCATAAAAATGAGATTAGATGCACTTTTGATTGAACCGTACCATGTTTGTATTCACAGCGTTTCTCCGAAAAATTACCACAAATATTATATAGTGCAATGAAAGCAGACATCTCTAGGGTATATGTCCGCAGTGTTTTGGATCAAGTCTTCATCATCTGTCAAAATCCATGATATGAAACCTGAAGACTCGCAAATTAATTAATAATAAGGAGGTAAAACATCATAAGGACTACAATTACATCATCATACAAGTATTTAACCTGCTTCTCAATGGATGCACCTTCATACCTGGTGTACCCAAATGCATAAAACAGAAGCTGGCTATGCTAATAAAACAAGGTTACTCACTAAAATGAGAATTGTTAGATGTTCAAAGTGAATGTCAGATTTAATGGCCACACAATCGCCAAACTGGAAAAAAGAAATACATCGCCCAGTCAGCTATTTCGACCTTAAAGGAAAACAATCCGTTTTCCTGGCACTGGAGGTTCCCTCTCCCTCCCTCCCCCCAATCCCCAGTTGCTGAAGGGGTGAAAACCCCTTCAGTCACTTACCTGAGGCAGCGACTATGTCCCTCGTCGCTGCCTCCTCCTTCACGCCGCTCCTCCTACTGTCTCAGTTGGCCGGTGGGCGAGACTGATCCCGCCCACCGGCCGAGGAGACCTAATGTGCATGCGCATTAGCGCGGCAATGCCGCGCATGCGCATTAGCGCTCCCCATAGGAAAGCATTGAAAAGGAATTTCAGTGCTTTCCTATGAGGAAATGAGCAACGCTGGAGGTCCTCACACAGCGTGAGGACGTCCAGCGACGCTCTAGCACAGATTATCTGTGCTATGAAGGAGGAAGTGACCTCTAGTGGCTGTCTAGTAGACAGCCACTAGAGGTGGAGTTAACCCTGCAAGGTAATTATTGCAGTTTATAAAAAACTGCAATAATTACACTTGCAGGGTTAAGGGTAGTGGGAGTTGTCACCCAGACCACTCCAATGGGCAGAAGTGGTCTGGGTGCCTGGAGTGTCCCTTTAAATGCCTCACAATTCTCACTCTAATGAATAATCCTGAAAGTTGTACTGATATTAACCCCACCTATACACCGTTGGGAAAGAGACTACACAGAGAAAGGAATTTGAAGCAATCCACCTGCAGAGGATACACTTCATTATCTAACCAGCAGAGTCAGATAAACCCAACTTTGTATAAAAAAGTTCCTCCATGCTTGATTGGAGTTCAACAAAACCCAGAGCTAGTGAACCATACACTGGCTCCTGAACAAATGGTGTTAGATTCTGTCTGATCTGTACAAAGGCTCTAAATATGTGCCAGAAGAGCTAACTTTATGATAACTCTTGATCAGAATGAACTCCTTATATTTATCTGCATAGATGGGATTTTGTAATGCATTTAATAAATTATCCACTGCTCAAAAACTGCATGACATGAATGTGGTTATCTAAAAAAGAAAAAAAAAAGAAAGAAAGAAAAAACATTTGTATAGCAACATGTTTACAGGGTTATACCAAATGCAGTTCACAAAAAGTAAAAATACATGGAAATATATTTTACCCCCTTCAAAGAAAGAAGGGGGGTCCTCTGAAATGAATAAACAGCAATCTTTTCACAGAAAGTAATCAATTGGTAAAAACTGGTATGGAATGAAATACTTTTATAGTTTAATATTAAACCCGTCATAGTTGATGAGATTATAAAATCTGTGTAAAGAACGAGTCTTACCCTTTGCATGCGCATGTTTGTGAACGACTTTTCCCATGACGCTCAGCTAGCCTAAATCTGTGGTGCCAATACCAACACAAATATGGTGTAACATCAGCCATCGCCGGTGTAATATTTGGCAACGCACTGCAGGTTTAAGCTTATACAAGAGATGCACTCTCAGGTCTTTGTAAATAATCACATTGGTATTTATTCCAAAAAAAGGTTACATCATCAGATCGACGTTTCGACCCTACAGGGTCTTCCTCAAGATATTTAAAAAACACACACACACACACACACGTCTTGGCTGTCAAACACTCTTTGGATTTTAAGGTTGTGCTAGCGATTTCACCCAATCTAGTGCTGCAAATACTTAATTTCAATACACGTATTAAAACCATCAATGATGACTTAAAATCAGAGCTGTCAGCTGATTGCCTGGATTTATTCCAGCCCCCGACACAGTTAATGAGTCAACGCAAGCAGGAAAGGAAGTCAACGGAAAATATGTACAATATTGATATAGAGGGCAAAGGAAGGAATGGGAAACTGGAAGAAGTGACATTCTTGAGAGACAGATAAAGCAAATACGGATTCTCACACTTCAACTTCCACGGCTCCTCCCAACGATACTACTAAGCAGGTTAGCAATTCAATGCATACTGTGGCAGACAGACATAACACATTCCGTGCACCAGGTAGAATGCAAGCCTACAGCTGTAATTCTACTGCGCTGGCTCCAATAAAATTCTTGGTTCTAGTCTAAGACATTTTTTTTTGTTTGTTTATTGAGACTGATAAAGAAGAATCAGAAATTCTTCACAATTGAACCATGCTCATTTCCCAGGGTGGAGAACCTATGCATGAAATCAGATTAAGGCTCACCAGGGTTCTTTGATGAAAACAATGCGGTTTAACACGTTTTCTCCCCCCCAAGTGGCCCGCAACACAGCATTTATCCAAAAGGAGAATAAAAAACATTTTTATTTTAAAGTGCTCTACCAGCCACTGCTAAATCATGGGTCATGTTAAGCTAAATTCCAGACAACTATAAAATCTATATAACAATTGATAAAATTTTAGTACATTTAAAAAAAGTCTTTAAGCCACTCTTTACAGAGGACACTTCATCTCAGTGATGGCATGAGTGCAATGGCCCTTTAGTTGTAAAACTGCAATGTTCACATAGCAGGGTTACATCCACCTCTAGTAGCCATCATACTGAGGCACTTCTGCTGCACGGAATGATTAAAACGTGGTAATGTGATGCGCAAGCCCCCATTGGAAAGCTTAGATAGAATGGTATCCTATGGAGAAGTTTGGATGTGCACACAGCACTCACGGCGTATGCGCATCAGATCCCAAATGCTCTTCTGTGGGGAGTGTTGGACTGAACCATTGTCGAGAACATCAGGAGAGGTAAGTAGCACGCTGGTTAAAGTACCGGTAAGTCGGGGGGCGGGGCCTGACAGCCAAGATGGCCGGACGTGTTCCCTAAGAGCTAGTGCATCAGTGGGCATAAAAACGAGAAACCTACAGAAACGACCCATGCCAATAGCCCAAGGTGCCCAAAAACGGATACTGGACCACACCAGGACCAAAACGGTACCAAACGTGTACCGACAAGCCACACGAGCACTCCAATCCGCCACACGGCCTACACTGAAGTGAGACCTGCAGCCTGGGGGAGGCGGCCGATCGCCCGGCACAGGACCCACTTCCACGCGAGAAATTAACTCAGCCCTGCAACCCCCCCCTCTGGACCGGCGGGGGAGATCCCGGTCCTCGTGGGGGACGAACACCCCCAAAGCGTGACAAGGCCAAACGGCAACACTAACAGGACAACGAGGCGGTAGAGGCCCAAGCAAGATGGCGCCACAAGCACAACCCATAACTAAAAGCCTACCTGTTCGTCCACCTGACTGCACGCTGGAATTTTACAAGCGGCTGTGCACCGGTCTGTGGACCAAATTCTGCACCAGGGGATGGCTCTACAGGCAGGCGACAAAAGCAATGGCGGCGTGGATTCGCCCTGCCACCCGGCGCCAAATGAGCAGTGACCCGCCGCAAGCCCCCAGAGGGGCCCGCAGGCGAAAGCGAGGTGCGAGATCGAGGAGGCAGGTAATGACATACATGGCGGACGCCAACACCAGCCCTCGTGCATGCCAACACGGGACTCTGAAGTACGCCCGACCCGCTAACCGCTCGGCGGCACCTAAAGCCCTCAACCAACGGAGCACATCCCAGCTTCCACAGACTCCCGAAGACAGCAAGGTCAATCGGCATGTCAAGCGGGTCTGTACAGAGGACAGGACCATGTGGAGACCCTCCCTGGGAGACAGAAGCCAATCAAACCACGCGCCCTACCACCGTCCCGAGCCCATATGCCAAATTCTCCGAGTCGGCATCGGCTGACTGAAGAGGACCGACCCAGACAGAGACTGTGCCCCTGCAGGCCCAAAGGCAGAGACACTGCAAAATTCCTCCACACAGTCTGTGTCAAAGTGCGGCTGTTAGCAGAACCGGGGACTGCAGCTATAGAGACTCTCTTTACCGCAACTGAGCTCGGTTCCTACTTAATGAACACTTACGTCTTGCATGCCTGATTTGTTGTTTCACGGAGCCCTGCTTTGCCTAACTACTGTCCCATTGCAGCAGTCTTATACATGCGTTGCCAGACCATTAGAGAGGGGAATACACTTTATCAATACTACTAATTCGACAAACCAGTGTATGACCACGCTCACACTTAACTCATTTATCAGCTTGTCCCCATCCCTCAGCTTGTCCCCATCCCTAATGTGTTTAACTTTGTTTTGCCTCCTCGCAACTTGATAACTAGCAGGTACAGCACCTACTCAGCCACAGCACAGATAGCTTGCAACTCACTAATCTCATGAAGACATACCAGCTAGTCAAACAACCACTGGTCTTGATATTAGTTTAGAGTACACACACGACTCACATCAGCAAGCTTCAACCCACACACCAGCATACCCACTCGGGTCTATACAACCCACATCAAACACGTCTTAAGTTTAACAGCATAAATGTGTTCCCGCACGCCTCTCCATGTCTCACTAGTCGCCAGCTCCCACAATGTAAGTGAACGGTCTGTGCTCTAATTTCTTGCTCACAGTCTAGACGGCAACACTCACATACTGCTTACTTGGTTTTGTAAGGAATGTCGGCACGGAGATATAGCTCGGCCTACGAGTTTACTGTCTGTTAGGCAACACTGTTAGCACAGTAACCCCTGCTTTACTCTACTTAAGAAAACTCCCGTGGCTAGCGTCTCGGAAACTGTTAGTCAGCTCTAATTAGCCTGTCCGTAGTTTCCAGCCATCTATTACAATGTTGAAAGCATGTTTACTTTGTACTCTAATCGATATGACCCAACTAATGTACGACTTAACGTAAACTGACATACTCAACACCAGCATGTGAACCATTTAAAAATGAAAAATGCTTAGTCTAACTTGTTTATCTTAAATATAAAATGTGCAGGCTTGTTTAAACCAGCCATGAAAATCTATAATGTATACTCTTGATCGTGCTATTTTGGCACACCATGCATGATTGTAATCCCCTGCACGCTATAAATAAAGAATTAAAAAAAAAAAAAAAAAAAAAAAAAAGTCCTTTATATTATTGATTTTATCCCAACCGGGGAAGGGGTAAACCTGCATTTTACTAGGAACATGGACACTACAGCACGTGTATTTGTAGAGATGACTGCAGCTTTACGGTTCCTTTAAAGACTGGGCCACCATGATATGGAAGACTTTATGTAGGTAAATGTTCATACTGTTGAAAAAGTGGTAGTAATAATAATAATAGCAGGTGGAATTTGCAGAATAGGCAAAGACATCAGACTGTGTTAATCCAGCAAAAGAAGAAAAACACAAGTGAATGGTGTGTTAGCGAACTGCACAGATTCATTCTATAGACATGCATCTTCAACAATAGGCCATCAAGTTATCATCCCAACAGCTATCGGAATACAATGACAGCTCAATGTCTGAATATCATTAAGTGCCCTTCCTTGAGGGAAAAAAAAAAAAGAAAAAAGGCAAATTCATACAAAATCCAATGCATTTACTATACCATCTGTAGTATAAACCAGCGCATGTGTAGACAAGAAGGCCACTCAACGCACCATAACTACAGCCAACTGTAACCGTTATGGTGCAGGACGTGCTCTGGGGCTATAACAGGTTAAGATATAAAACTGTGGGGGCGGAGCTTGGAATCTGAACGGAGAAGTCGCCATTTTCCAGAGCTCCGGAGAAAAAAAAAAAACGACTAAATCGGCTAAAATACTCAGAACCCGGCAAAAATCTTACATCCTACCGAGAGTACCGGCTCCAACGCAGCTAACTGAGCCCACAGATGCCCTTTTTTTCCAAGACCGGGCAGAAAAACCCGAAAACGAGGCCCCAAGGCCTACCCCGGGAGCGGACACGCGGCTGAACTCGCTTGGGGATTCAGCCCGCATTACACACCAGACTACTCCGACATAACTGAGGCAAGTGAGATGGGGCGCAGATCGCAAAAGCAGCCCCCACACGACCCGAAAAGGCAGAGGGACATAAGCTTAATGCTGCAGACCCCACCTTCACCGGTAAACCTGGCACCACCGGCCTGTCTGTTGGAGGGAGACCACACAGACAACCTCCCCTCTAATACTCCCCTTGCAAAACCAATACTGAGAACAGCAGACCACACAGACTCTCTCCCCTACACTACTCACCCTCCGGAGGCAATGCCGAAGGCAGGAGACCACACTCCTGCCTCCAAAAGCGACATCCGTGAAATGATCACGAGCTTGCAGGACAACCTTAAACGCATGTGGGAGAAGGATCTGGCAGTACTCACCGCAGAGGTACAGTGTGTAACAGCCCGTACACAAGCAACAGAAACAGCCCTGGCAGACCAGAAGCAGGACCTACAAACCCTTGGGGAAACTGTTCTCACCCGGAAAACATCACAGGCCCTGGTGGCCAGACAACTCAATGTAATAGACGATAGGGGCAGGAGGAAAAACATAAAACTACGGGGAGTCCAAGAAAACCTGCAGCTGGAGAGCTGCCCCACTTCGTCAGGCGCTTGGTGGCAACAATCCTGCCATCCAAGCAAGCCAAGCAATTTCAGTTTGATGGTGTATATAGGATTGCAAAATCACCCAAGGCCCCCACCTCAGCACCACGAGATGTTATCCTGCGTTGCTGCACTATGACCGACAAGCTAGGATTAATGGCAGCATTTCGAGGACAAATCTCCTTCGAGTTTGAAAACTGCCAACTTTCCCTATTCCAAGACTTAAGTAGAGACACACTCATCTGGCGCAAGACCATGAGACCACTCACTGCAACCCTCCAGGAAGCAGGTATCAACTACCGGTGGGCGACACCACAGACCTTATGGATAACCAAAGAGGGAAAACATTACAAAATCTCGGACCCTGCAGAAGGACCGGCACTGCTGAACACATTGGGACTAAAGAACCAACACACAAATGTAACCTCAAGCCCCAGGCGAGGGTCAGCGAGGAGCGGAGAAGCCCCTGACCACGGGGAAATACAAGAAGCGACGACCTAACTGGAAGCCAACCTCAATCAACCCCAGTTGAAAAACGGGACAATACTAGTTCTTTAGTACATTCCACAATACCTCAGACTGCCCAAACCCCAACCAAGGGAAGGGTTCCACACACTCCGGAGCTCGAACACCCCTCTTACCCCCCCCCCCCCCCAGCCCCTGGGTTACAGGGGAATAGCAATTGATGGAGCCCACATATCACCCAAGCGGTCCTGCACTCACTAATGCCTAACACTAGCAAAGTCACAACCAGACGGAACAGATAGGCTGCCTCCACAGGCTACTCAACAGGCATATACGGACTCATCTTAGCCATACCCCTTTTAGCTCTGACCTGACACACACAACTAGACCACCCACGAATAGACCTCACCTAGCGAGTCACCACATGACGGAAACCTACACGACCATTCCATAGGAACACACACTAAGCCCTGTTCCACACACGGGGAAATACCCCAGGAATATTGCCTGGTAGAGGACACAAACGAACACCAGTCTCAATAGACCCGGTGCTTAATGCACACCAACACGACCAGGCCAAGATAGTGGTGACAACGTCTACGGAGTGACTCACACACTCCTTTTAGATAGCGACTACACACCGTTACAACCCAATAGCCCTGCCATACCTAAAAACATGTGCCAAACTGTATCTTCAATATACTTCACCTGTACCATGTTATACCGTTGATTTTTTGCTATGGCCATTGCGGCAAAAGTTTGTAAAATCAATACATTTTGCACAGAAAATAAAGAATTAAAAAAATAAAAAAAAAAGATATAAAACCGTTTTAGCATGTTTGGCAACTTAGCCTGGTCCTGCTGGGCAGACACCACACTACATCCAGTCTTCCCGACAGTACACATTGAACTTTGAATACCCACCTATCCATTTGCCAACAAACTGGCTCCCCCCCTTTAAGTAATAAGAAGTTAAATTAACAAAGAAGAAATGTGACAAAAGTAGTTTATTTGAGCACCATCAGCATATGAGCAACATATAACAGAGGCACGTGTAATTTGCATCCAACAGTGGTAAACAGAAGAGTTAAAGGGATACTATGGGCACCATGACAACTTAATTGCTAAGAAACTGTTGTGGTGCCTGGAGTTCCTTCGTCTTACTTTTGAGTGTTAAACCGTTAGTTTAAAACACCCAAGGTGTGTTCCCAGGCACTTGTCTGCATCTTTCGTCTTCTGCTCCAGACTAATGCAGAAGAATTAACGCAAGCAGCAAAAGGGTGGCAGTGATTAGCTGAGCGTCAGCTAACACTCTCAGCCTTTCATTGGCTGCCCATCATGAGTTGAAGGAAGACAAGAACAGTATAGCATTAGGAATACAGATGTGTGAATTCCTTACACTACAGCGCCCTAGTGACTGTTTAGGTGACCATGTCCCCGCAGTCAAGGTTAAAAGGGTGATTTTACTTACCATGTCTCCCTTGCAGCGCTGGTATCAAGCATGGATCTCTACCTACTTGGCTGAGATCATCAAGATGAGAGGCTAGTGTCAAACTCCATGCTGCACCAATCAAATTACCTCTCTAAGATCATCTGAACGTAGTGATGTTTTGTTCCACTATTTTGGTGGAAGCGCCTATAGCGGCTGTCAGTATGAAGAAGGTTAACCCCCTGCAATGAAAATATTGCACTTCCTACAAAGCAACAATGTTTTTAGCTGCAGGGTTGCTGGGGTGGGGGGGTTAGGTCTCATGGTACACAGATCACATAATTGAGATGAACAGTATGGGTGCCTATGGTTTTCCTTTAAAGATTGAAATATACTTATATTTACTTGTAACGTGCAGCCAGTGATAGGCTAAAACAATCAGCTATTGCTCTAAGCCAATCACTATTGTGAGTCCCTCTCTCACAACCCACACTAATGTTTCCACACTAACCTCTCGCAGAAAAGGAGAGCTGCAGACCCAACACATTTTAAGTATTGAACCATTTGAAAACTTCTAACACTTAAAAGGTAGTATGGCACCAGAGGACTTCAGGCAACAAAACAATTTCATAGATATGAAGTGGTTATTGTGCCGGAGGACCACTTTAAAGATAAACAGTTATTTTGATTAAATATGAGAAATCAGCAATGCATACAAAGAATATTTTCAGTAACAGCACAATCCATTTAACCAGGATAAAAGAAAAATATACATTATAGCCCATATCCCGCACACGCCTCAAACCAAGAAAGGCCTCAACACAATCAAAATATAAAGCAAACTTAGTATGCCAGTGTGTCCAGGTCATTAGCTCACTTACTTATTGCAATCTTATATAAAGAAGGAAGTTCGTGCCCTGCACATGACCTCTCCTCCCTACTCACAACGGACAAGCGTTTGTGCAACCACGTGCAAAAAGACCGAAAAAAGGTCAAGGCAAAGCCAAACATGACAATTTTACATTATTTCTTAAAACAATACACACAAACCATTGAGCAAAGCTGGGCACACCTTCCCTTGCCTTACCCACAATGTCAGAAAAAAAACTAAAGTGCATAAATAAACTAATTGGATTATTATTTAAAGCCATCTGGAAGACCATGGAGCATACACACGAAACATACAAAAAATTATTGCTATTTAGTAGCCGTTAA
Source organism: Pelobates fuscus (assembly GCF_036172605.1). Classification (NCBI taxonomy): domain Eukaryota; kingdom Metazoa; phylum Chordata; class Amphibia; order Anura; family Pelobatidae; genus Pelobates; species Pelobates fuscus. The sequence continues at coordinate 112,119,201 of NC_086327.1, read as the reverse complement.
AACTAAATGGTCCGACCAGCTAAGAGGTCATTTCACCAACTGAAACGGAATACAAAACGCTCAAAATAAAGTAAATATCACTGGTTAAAGTTGGAGAGCACATACTTGCAAACTTAGTAATACGCACGTAACTTTTGACATAAATCCTTCATTAGCATAAAATAACCGGTATAACAGTTAAACAAATCATGTTATCAGCTTAACAATACAACTGAGATAGTGAAGTACAAGAATAATAATAAACTACACATAATCCTGACTCTTGGTTTGACATTGCACTTAAAAGTAGTAGAGTTTAGTCAGTCCTATTTTGCGTAAATAAAAGGCACGGAGTTTAATTAACGATAGCTAGACCTTCAAATAAGTGTAGAGAGTCAGATATTAAAAAAGATCCCTGAGGTCTGGACACAAGACCACAGTCCAATAACAGTACCACATGCTCCAGTCTGAACCCCTGTAAAGCAAGAGTACAGATGGCTTTCCTGTTAAGTGTAAATATTTTGGCCTGGCACAGAATCTGGGAGAGACAAGGGAGTCTCATAGGAGAACAATGAAGAAGGCACTGCTTGATCTTTGTGTATCAACTTCCTGTCTCTGCCTCTCACATATATCCAGTAACATAACCCAAAACAAAGCACACCCATTATGTACCTCACACTTGCCTTCGACTAAAACCACAGTTATACGGCAATAAAGCCACAGTGCAATTAGGCTAAGTCTGGAGAGATCGCATTGTAGTGTGAAAAGTATCCCCTGCTACTGTCAGCCATACTGTTCGACATTTTAGTTGACGTGAAAAGAAAAATTAAACAAAGTATTGTTCCATACAATAACCAGAAACGCTGCAGGGCAAACCGCATGCAGAAATATCAACCCTGATAGCCCATAAGTTTACAAAGCTGAGAAGTGTTTGTAGATTAGTCATGAGGTTAATGGTGAGGTCCATGAGGGTTCCTAGAATTCTCTCCCACACTAGAGTGTTTAATATAAAAACATTCAACTCTATAAAGAAAGGGACAAAAATTAATTCTTAACAAAACAAATTGGTATTACTCACACCATTCTAGTCACCTTTTGGAAAAAGTCACAATATAACTAGTTATTACGTATGTTTCATAAGAATGTGAGGTGCAGGTTTCGTTTAAGTGAAAAAGATAAACACACAGGGGGTTAATCCCTAAAGGGTGAATTGTTTAGAATCCAAAATCAACACAAAAGGTGATTTTAAAATGTTTACATCAAAACAGCCCAACTGGAAACATTCTAAAAGCCAGCTACGGGCCACAGCGGGCAATAACAGCCTAAAATCAGCTTGTCTGAGCAGGGCCCTCAACACTCTCTGTTCCTGTGCGTCCAGCTCACCTTGTTGCAAATACATACGTTAGTCCCCGTATTGTACAGCGCTACAGAATTTGTTGGCACTTTATAAATAATATTTGAACACAATTCATTCGTGACATTTCACACTTTCCGGAATAACCCTGTGAATGTTATCCGTTAAAAGTGCGAAATACTAGGAATTCTAAGTAAATTTAAACATTAAGGCTGAAAAAAATAAATTTAAAAAAAAAAAAATACAAAAAGGAACACATGGCTTACTTGGAAGGATTTGTCCAATCTGGCCATAGCAGCCAATACAGACCCCCCCACCTATTTATTTATTTATTTTTTGTTCCTTAAATTTCAGACAATTTACACTTGAGTGGATATTCCCTGACAGAGTAATGCAGGCTTTGCCTGTTAGGACAATAGGGAATAATCAGCAATTAAAAGCCATAAGCACCAACCCCCCACTGAGCTGCTGCTGCTGCCATACCAGCTCAGGCCTGTGGGTGGGTGTCTGTGGGTAGTGAGGTAGGTTAGAGCCCCCCCATCCATACCCCATGATCCTCACACTGCCCACAGGCCACACTTACCTCCCTGGATGTCCTACACCATCAATGTGGGCTGGTAGGGGAGCCACACAGGAAGCAGGGCTAAGCTGGGTGCTGGAGGCGGCCTGGCTTGCCTCTTGCCCGGGCAGGGTGTCAGATCTGGGGGTGCTGAGGGGCCTGGTGTCCCCCCCTGGGGGTTGGTATCCTGAGGCCTGGGGATCACAGGGAGCTGGAGTCCAGCATAGCCCCGGGGGTAGTGCTAGTGCTAGGGCTGTGATAAAGGGGGAGGGCCGGCTTCTCCCGGTGCTTAGCACTCACTGTGTGTGTGAGTCTCTACCAACTGACTCCTCCTCTCCCTCTAACCCCGCCCACTCTCCAGCAAAGCGCCGCCTCATTGGGCGACGCGCGACGTTCCACCAGCCTCCCAGTGACGTAGTGGGGAACTTTGACCAATAGGCGAGCGCGGCAATGTGATTTTTTTTTTTTTTTTTTTTATAGTGCAAGGGAAAGAAAAAAAAAATAAAAGATGAGAGAAAAGGATGGCAAGGGCAGAAAGACTGAAAGAGAGAGGAACATCCGGGGGATCCGTGACGTAAGCGCGCGGTGCGAGCCGGGAAATGTAGTCCAGCAATAGCTGCTGATGTTTTGTTTTGGGTTTTTTTTCTGTTTTTTTTTGGGGGGGGGGTTGTTCAGCAAGTTACTATGAACACCTGAGCGTTCCTGCGCCCTCCCCTCCCCCATTCATCCTCCACTGGGTTACATAATAAATGCATGAAAATAAAGTGTCTGAGTATAAAGGAAAGTTTATTGGATCTTTTATAGTGATTGTAATAAATGTAATATTGATATAATAATTGATAATATAATTCCATTATTGCCATGCAAATCCCATGATGCTCAGCCAAACCTAGCCTAGGAAAGTCCAAAAGACTAGTGAAGGCTAATTTTGGAACCCCAGGTGTTTCTGAACAATTCCCAAGATGGACAATTTCCTCTGGGCAATAATAAAAGACCGGCGATAGCCGCCGTTGGCACCCCAGACGTCGCTCCACCACGTTTCCATACCTCCCAAATGTCCCTATTTTGGAATGACAGTCCCTATTTTGGGCCCTATTTCCTGTCCCTCATGTTTATCCTAATGTCCCTTTCTTGTAGGTGCTCCACATTGTTGGTGTGTCTGAGTGTATAACAGAGCACCACAGCAATAATACTCACGGTTATGTGTCTTTAAAGGAACACTACATTCCTGACAATATAGTTTGGAAATCACAGTTTAGGTCCCCAGCCCCAGGCTGAAAATGTAAAAAAACTTATCTCTTTCCAGCGCCACCTGGGTCCGGTCGCAGCACGTGCCCTGTTCACCCCTTTCCCCCCCTTTCCCCCCATTTGGACCGGGGTGATGGTCCCGGTCTACCTTTCAGGAGCCCCATCCTGTGTTGAGGGCGCGTGGCAACATTACAGCGGCAATGCCTGAAATATTTAAACGCAAGATGGCGTGCCACTGATGGAGGGCCCACTGATGTACTGCAACGCCTGGACCGAATTTTTGAGGCCTTCTGGGACAGCTGAGAGCCCGTCTGAGCCCTGCAGTAGCATGCAAAACATAATTCTCTGAGACTACACAGTCAATGACCCAGCAGACGGCAGGTGTGGCGTACCGTGACTGGGCCCGAGTAGTGCACCACACTACTGGACACTGAGACAGGCAAAATGCAGCCCACCGGATTGCCGCAAAGCCATTACCCGGCACCATACACCATACTGGCTTTCGGAAACAAGAGGGAACAAGCTGACCCCAACAAGCCTACTGTACTATCTTCCTGTGACCACAAGCCTACCCTCAGGTGGGCACTTAGGCCTGAATTGGAGACACTTGTGGTGGGACTCTGTACTGCCTATGCAGGGCATAGGTTAAACCCAAAGCTGAGCTATTGCATTCTCTACCTAAGGCATAATGTCCCAGTATCATATGCTTGGGGAGAATCTTACCTGTTTCTTTTATGTGGAACTCAAGGCTAGCCAGCCTAAGGGGCCTCCAGTGTGTTCTTTCCATATTAATACTCCCCATGTATTCCACTTAATTATTGATTTTATTAAAGACACGGAGGCTCCTATTATGCTTCTCTTTCTTTAATTCTCCCTCAGCAGCGAAGAGAGATATATGCAAAAGAGATAAAAAAGAACAAATAACATAAGCATATTGACAGTGCTATCATGGGTATCCACCCCCTTAGTATATAAGGTGTAGCACTTCCTGTTTCTCCCTCTTTCTTCGCTGCTCCCTCAGATAAGTACACTCTATTTTTATTTATGGTGTGCTCTGGTGGGTTTTTAGCTTGTGACATCTTGTATTGATTTAATATACTGTTGGGATATTCTCTTCCCGTTATCCCTTTATCCCACCTTTACATAATTTTACTTGTATATTTCATTTATTATTTCATTTATTATTATTTACTAAGATATTTTATTGTGCTGTTACCTTTCACTGTGTGACCGGGCTGCCCGCAGTTCGCCCTCTGGGCGCTGCCGTTTTTTCTTTCCCCTCGCCCCCCCTCCGGGTGGGGCTCTCCCCCCGGTCACACACTACCGGGTTTCGCCGGCGGGGCTCGTCTAACACCCCCGCGGCGCTTCCCGGCACTATTTCCGTTGCCGCCGGCCGGATCTACTTTATCCGCGCGGCGGTTTCATTTCCCGCCGCTCGCGAGTGGCGCGCATGCGCAGTTTGCTTGCGGCGGCCATTTTTTCGGTTTCCGTCGCCGATTAAGGCGGCGGCCATTTTCTGTAGCGTGTTTCACGGATTTTGTTCCTCTCACACGCTGGTTTTCGTTGCTCTCTCATCCTCAGACGGGTATAGTCTTTTCCTACCCTCTCTACCTTGATATTACCCTCCATCTCACTATCCTTCCCATCCTGTATCTGGGTTAATCAATCCTGATACTGCCTGTCACTCATATTTCGTTTATTATTTTCCTTACTTGCACTCATTATCCACCATGCAATCTGGTGATAAGTTCCCTGGCAAACTTAGCCCACCTATGGCCAATACTAATACTGACCCCCAGGTTGACCCTGGACTGATGGGCTCAGAAGAATTTCAATGCCTCCTGGACACCACCATGTCCAACTCTATCTCAAAGGCCATATCATCGGCCATGGGCGCTATGTCCTCTACCATATCAGACTCCATTGCACTTGCACTCAGGCAAGTACAGCCTCAATCTGCCCCGGCCTTGGCCCAGGCCCCCCCTGTAGGGACACTACCGGGGCGCAAATCATTGGGCAAACGCAAACACTCACAGGACCCCCCCCCCACGCAGGTTGAACCTGCTCTGATTGACATGCCTCAGGCTGTCCAAGATGGCGCGCAACAACCGCGCAGTAGAGCTTCTGGGAGAGCTACGGCTACCAGAGACTGGAAACGGGCAAGAGCCCAAGATATTATGTCTGACTCAGACGAGGAGGGGGATGAGGGGTCTGACGTCCCGTACTCAGACCCGTACGAGGACGAGCTCTCAGAGGGTGAAAGCCTCCAGGGAAAACAATTCCCTTTAACGCCAACACGTGCCTTGGCACATTCAGGGACGACCGGGGCAGATACTGAACACGACCCTAAAGAGGTTCCGCTTTTCGACCCGGACAACCTGAGACACCCACGCTCTGCTGAGTGGGAACCCTCCGAACATATCGCCCAATATCTGGCCCTCAGGGTGCGTAAGTCCCTCTCTCAAGAGGGCCGTAATAAATTGAGAGCAGAATGCCCCCGACCCATAATTCCTGATGCTGTGGCAAAAACCCCAGAAGTGGACCCCCAGATAGCCCAGTTTCTGGCCAAGACAGGGTGGAAACCTAAAAGGGGACTAGACTATTCCCTCCGTAACTGTCAGGACAAGTTCCTCGACACCCTGGGTCCCGTTACGAAACTTTATGAGATGCTGGAGGCAGCTCAGTCGGGTGAGGCATCATTAGACTTTGAGGTGGCATTTGGCTGGCTCCAACGCCTGGTCTGCATGATCGGCAACGCCAATACCGCCATGTCCACGGAGCGCAGGAAGGCTATCCTGCTGAAAATTGAGCCTAAACTGGCTAGCATGGCCTCCTCTGAACCAGGGGCCGCAGCTAAGGGTCTGCTATTTGGCGACTCCTTCGTCAAGGATCTGGGCTCCTATGTAAAAACCTTCACAGCCCTTGACAAAGCCCAGTCATCTATAAAGAGGGTCTTCCACCAAAAGGTTTTCGGTGGGGCCGGGAGAGGTAGGAGCCGTCTACCCGGCCGCAACCCCCGAGGTTTCTCCAGACCGGGCAGAGGCTCCTTCAACACACAGAGGCAGAACCAGGAGCGTTCCTATACACCATTCTTCCCCTCTCGAGGAAGGGCTTGGAATGCCCGCGGCGGCAGAGGTACAACCCCAGGAAAACGCCCTTATGGTGAGTACGATTTTTCCCCATTTTTCCCATATAAATGTGGGGGGCAGGTTGGCTTTGTTCACTCAGACTTGGGCCACTATCACATCCGACAGCTGGGTGTTACAGACTGTAGAGGGTTACCACCTAGAACTGACGGGTCTTCCCTTTCAGGACTCCCCTCCCAGGGTACCACACATGCCACAGTCACACCGCGACCTCATCTCCGCAGAGATAGAGGTCCTTCACAACAAAAATGCCATAGAGGAAATCCCTCTAGATACCCCAGGTTTTGTAAGCAACCTGTTTTTGGTACCAAAGAAAGGCGGGGGTGTCCGCCCGGTTATCAACCTAAGACCCCTCAATGCCTTTATCCGATACCATCATTTCAAAATGGAGGGCATACACTGCCTCCGAGACCTCCTTCTCCCAGGAGACTGGATGGTGAAACTCGATCTGCAAGATGCGTATCTTACGATCCCGATAACTCCTACACACAGGAACCTATTACAGTTCCAATGGGACACAAGGAAGTGGCGCTTCCGCTGCCTTCCCTTTGGTCTATCCTCCGCCCCCTGGTGCTTTACGAAAGTATTGAAACCAGTGGTTACATTCCTCAGATTACACGGAATTCGTCTCATCATCTACCTAGACGATATCCTCATACTGTCAGAAACGAAATCCCTTCTACTATCACATCTGTCGTGGACTCTGCACCTCCTACAGAACCTAGGCTTCCTAGTGAATTGGGAGAAATCGGTACTACAACCATCTCAGCAGATGGAATTCCTGGGATTCCGAGTCGATTCGGTACAACAAATTCTATGTCTCCCTGCGGACAAGATGTCCAGCATCAAGAAGGAGATCAGGAAGATAAGACACCGTCCAAATATCTCCCTGAGACAACTAGCCCGAGTAATCGGATTACTAGCGGCCTCCATACAGGCGATCTTCCCGGGACCACTCCACTATCGGGCGTTACAGCGCCTGAAAGCTTCTTGCCTACGGAACGGGCAGTCGTACGAGTCCAACATCACTCTAGACGAGGAATCCAAGGAGGAATTGGACTGGTGGTTGACCTACATGGAAGCATGGAACGGACGAGCGATCTTCGGTTCCACTCCGGATATAATAATAGAGTCGGATGCGAGCTTACATGGCTGGGGCGCGCGCTGCGGCTCCATCTCCACAGGAGGCAGATGGTCAGTAGACGAATCCTTCCTCCACATAAACTCACTGGAACTACTGGCAGCCTCATTTGCCATACGCAGCCTCACTCCCAGGAGCGTCTCTTGCTCAATCCTCCTCAAGTTGGACAATATCTCGGCGGTCAGGTACATAAACCATCTGGGAGGTACCAAATCACGCATCCTGGCGGTTTTAGCTCGAGACTTCTGGCATTACTGCTTACAAAACAATGTGTCGGTGACCGCGGAGCACATACCAGGCCTAGACAATTACGCCGCGGACTGGAACTCCAGATACCTGAGGGATCTGGGGGATTGGAGACTTCAACCGAAGGTCTTTTCCAAGATCGCACGGCTATGGGGTCCATTGAGTGTGGATCTCTTTGCATCCAGACTGAACACACAACTTCCTCAATTTTTCAGCTGGCGACCGGATCCGGAAGCCTTGGCAACAGATGCTTTTCTTCAAGACTGGACCGGGGGACGAGCATACGCCTTTCCCCCGTTCAACCTGATTGCTCGGACTCTGGCGTACATCCGACGGTTCAAAGCAACAGTAGTTTTGATAACACCATGCTGGAGATCTCAACCCTGGTTCCCTCACCTTCTGGAAATGGCAATCGATTTCCCACATCTACTGCCGGATCACACGTCCCTGTTAACCAATCCGGATGGGGAGAACCACGACCTGATAGAACGGGGAGTACTCCGTCTCATGGCATGGCTCCTTTCAGGGGACCCTGGGAAATCACGGAAGTTTCGAGAACAACTACCCAACTCTTGGCGAACGCATGGGCACCAGGAACTCGGCGCACATATGCTGCGGCATGGAGAGTTTGGTCCGATTGGTGCCTGGAGAAATCAGTGGATCCCATATCAGCTCCTGTGAAGACAGTACTAGACTTTCTCACTCATTTATTCGAATCGGGCAAGGCGTTCCGTACAGTCAACATCTACAGATCGGCTATCTCGGCTGGTCACGATAATGTAGACGGAAGTCCTCTCGGACAGAACCCCCTGATCTGTCGCCTGCTCAAAGGCATACGTTTTGCACGGCCTCCAAAATCCAGATACGGGTCCTTTTGGGATGTCAACATTGTGTTCAAATTCTTAGAAGAGTGGCCCGACAACTCGGCACTATCACTTAAACATTTGTCTGCTAAATTGCTCATGATTTTATGCTTACTATCCTGTAAACGAGTATCAGATGTACGAGCCTTAGACTGGCAAGCCCGCACATTCACCCCGGAGGGGGTGTCATTTGATATTTCACGAAGAACTAAATCAGCGACTAAGCATGTTTTCTATCCACGCCTCCCGAACCAACAGAAGCTGTGCCCAGTACTGTGCTTGAAAGAATACGAATCCCGTACTTCTTCCCTCCGACCACCAAACGAAGGCCCGTTGTTTATTTCTCTGAAGAGACCGCACCTCCCGGTATCTACACCTACGCTTGCCCGTTGGGCCAAGTGGTTATTAGCTTCAGCAGGGATAGACGTAACAGTTTTCTCGGCCCACTCGGTGAGAGGCGCTATGGCTTCTAAAGCATCGACGATAGGATGTCGATTAGAGGATATCCTGAAGGCCGCAGACTGGTCTACGGAATCCACATTCCGGAATTTCTACTTTAAACCAATCCAACATTTTTCGGAAAGAGTTATTGCTCAGCTTTGAAAGAGCATAATAGGAGCCTCCGTGTCTTTAATAAAATTCCTAGATTTTACTATTAACATGACGTAAAGTCATGATTTTATTAAAGACACGGAGGCGAGTATTATTCCCTTCCCGCCCTCCCTGGGTGGAGGGATTGGATTTGCAAGGATATCGACCTCAAGCGGATGTAACCGTAAGTTCAACTGCCTTTTACAGGTTTTTCCTACATCCTTCAGGTAAGTGGCTCTACGTGCTACTGTGGACATAATCTGATAGATATCTTATGTTTGACGTCATGACGATAATGCTGTACACATTAATTATAACTGTTGTGGGGGTATATGATACAACCAGTCATCAACCGAATATTACCATATTTTCTCCTTTCATTTTAGCCTGAATTATACTGTCATGGTGTTGAAGTACCGTTACTAAGTTCTACAGTCCATCATCAAAGAATGGAATTTTGACTACCGCCCACTGTTCCTGTTCGGGCCAAGTTTATCGTTCAGTTATGGATCTGGTCTTCGGATCGCAGAAGAAAGAGGAAGAAACAGGAAGTGCTACACCTTATATACTAAGGGGGTGGATACCCATGATAGCACTGTCAATATGCTTATGTTATTTGTTCTTTTTTATCTCTTTTGCATATATCTCTCTTCGCTGCTGAGGGAGAATTAAAGAAAGAGAAGCATAATACTCGCCTCCGTGTCTTTAATAAAATCATGACTTTACGTCATGTTAATAGTAAAATCTAGGAATTAATCTACTGTTCAACTTCACATGCACGGTGCTCCTACTTAACTATTTTTTATTTTTCCTTATACCCTTACTGAACCTTATGCTTACCATTATACCTACAAAATTGTGCCACTTTCTCTTGCCATGTATATGTACTACATTGTTATTATTGCTTGCTTATGCTGTTGTGGCATCGTGAGCTCTTTTGTTATCTTGTGCACAGGAAAAATAAAGAATTTAAACCTGATGATCTCAGCCAATCCAATGCTTGGCAAAACACCGCTCTGCTCCAATCAACAGCTCCTCATAGAGCTGCATTAAATCGACACATCTCTACGAGGAATGTTCAGTGTGTGAATGCAAAATGTGGAGACACTAAACGTCAGTGCTCCACATTGTGCAGCTCTGACCCAGGGAGCACCTCCAGTGGAGTGGTCGTGTGAGTAACTTTTCTCTGAAAAAGCAGTGTTTACATTAAAATGCCAGCAGAAACATAGATAGAAACATGGAAACATAGAATGTGACGGCAGATAAGAACCATTCGGCCCATCTAGTCTGCCCAATTTTCTAAATACTTTTATTAGTCCCTGGCCTTATCTTATAGTTAGGATAGCCTTATGTCTATCCCACGCATGCTTAAACTCGTTTACTGTGTCTACAGCAAGGACAGGCTGTAGACACAAGATAAACTACATCAAGCTGTAGTTGTTCTGGTGACTATATTTGTCTTTTAAACTGTGTTATTGTTCTAAATTACATTTTAGTTTAAATAATTATTATTAGTAAGTTACCTAAGATTTCTGAAAACAGCCCCACCCTGGCCACACATCCCACTCACACTTTAAACTAAAAGTGTCCCTCTTTGTCCATTTGAAATGTGAGATATGCATTTTCCGTGGTGCTCAGCTATTAGGCCTAGTAGATAATAGTAAACGACTACAGCAGTGAAGGCTAACTTTGGTGAGCCATACATTTTAAACTATCTTTCCTTTAATTGTTAGCCAGCCTATAGGCATTAAAAAAATTACTAAAACAAAGATTGCTAACCGTGACCCTTAGGATCCTGAACTACAATTACCATGTTGCCTAGTTAGTAAAGGCTGTCTGAGCATCACAACTAATGCAGTGCCAAGGGTGGCCATCACTGGCCTAAATTGGTTTTGGCTAATGACCATTACTAAATCACTACAGGCGCTCGTCCATGGCTGCGTTGATGACATAGATATCCTATGTGGGCAAGGTCACCTCAAGGACAGGATTTTTCGTGTTGGTCCTCTGGCAACATTAGGTGGGTTTGAGTGTTTGTAGTAAGTGAAAAAAAAATTGGCATTAGTGGTTCTGTTTTAACAGGTATGTATATTAAAGGATCACTATAGGGTCAGGAACACAAACATGTATTCCTGACGCTATAGTATTTAACCCACCATTTAGGTGGCTTGCCCCCCCCCTTAGCCTCCCTATAAAAGTTTAAAACTGACCTTATTTTCAGCGCCGCGTGGGTCTGCGGGCGATGGCAGGGCCCCCTTTGTAACATCATCAAAATGGACAATTTTTAACAGGGTGGGGCCAAATGCCGTTTTGGCCAAACAGGACCTCCTCATAGAGATGCATTGAATCAAGGAGCAAAACTCAGCGTCCCCATGCAGACTGTGATTAACGCTGAACGGCAGGGCTGCTTACTGTGCAGCCCTGAGCCAGGAAGCCCCTCCAGTGGCCATCTAAGGAGGGGCCACTTGGAGATGTCCCTAGGGGCAATGTAAACACTGCCCTTTCTCTGAAAAGGCAGTGTTTACATGAAAATGCCTGAAGGGAGCAATTATACTCACCAGAACAACTACATTAAACTGTAGTTGTTCTGGTGACTATAGTGTCCCTTTAAACATGATCAATAAACTTTTTTTAATTAATGACAAATAACTTAAATGAAAGAGTTGGTAAATGTGGGAAAGCGAATGCCACTCCATAGAATTTATGTGGTGCCAGTAATTAATCATGTTAGTGTCCATGGATTCTTACCACCGGTGACTGATCAGTTTCTTCTGGGAACCTGTGAAATCTATAGATTGTTGAGCAGAAATTCCATGGGCCTCCAGTCAGCAAGTGTAACTGTTTGTGGTAAAACATGACCAATGCAGCAGCTAGTAGAAGGTACCATGAATTCTAAGTCACAAGATCAGAATAAGTACCTGGAGCATAGTCCTCACCATACTGGATACAGTATCGGGATACATCACTGATCTTGTAGTCTTACTGTAAAGATACATGTCATTGCGCTACGCCACTCACCTAGTGCCCCTACCTCCCACATCAGTTTCACACCCTCAGACAAATCTGACAGCATTTCTGATGTTAGGCACTGCAACTCCATTCCTTTTAGGATGTTATGATGCCACAACAAATCATGATGTTATCACTCATGTTTTGGGTGTGTGGCTATCAAGGAAACAGCCCAGGCCTACAATTACTTGATCTTTTTTTTTTATCTGTTCAGTGCCCTGTAGTGATTTCCTGGTGATCCCAATAGCTCATTCCTGATTATCTGTGATTTCCTGGTTATCTATCTTGTTTATCTGACTACTCTAATCTGTGTGCTCCTTGACCCGGCTTGGCTTTTCAATACAGAGTTTTCTGGAATTCCTGACCTCACCCTGTCTTACTTGTTTCCGATACTTTGCCTGCTAAAGGCATTGCTTTGAGCCTGGCCACTCTTCAGTCCACTAATATGCTATTATCATTTGTTCCTCTATTGATTACGTTTAAGCACTGCGTGTAGGATGGGCATTCTTAATTTAAATATAGTAAAATCTTTTTCATTTATTTCAGTCTGCTGGTGTTGGCTCTGCCCCGATCTGCCTCCTGGCCGACATAATTAAAAGTGGTGATCTCAGCCAATCACAATGCTTTCCCAAGCATTGGATTGGCTGAGATTGCCAAGGAGGTGGGCTGGGGGCAGGGCCAAACACCATGCTGGCCAATCAGCATCTCCTCACAGAAATGCGTTGAATCTATGAAGAAAGTTCAGTGTTTCTATGCAGAGGGTGGAGACACTGAATGGCAGTGCTGTTTCCAGGAAGCACCTCTAGTAGCCATCTGAGAAGTGGTCAGTGGAGTCAGGGCCGGCGCGTCCATAAGGCAGCACAGGCGACCGCCTTAGGGCGCCAGAGCAGAGGGGCACAAAAATCTGAATCCCCTGCCTCTGGCTGCGGACACAGATTATTCAACTCCCCTGTCTCCCTGCAGCCAGAGCGGAGTGCTATTGAGTCCTGGTGAAAAATAGTGGAAGTCACGTCCCCTCCTCCTTACATCATCAGGAGAGGCCGGCCGACTGACTTCCCTGGCTGCAGGCTCCAATTCCTGTCCCACCTGATGACCAGGGACAAGGCTTCCCCCTCCCTGGTCCAAGGTAAGATTTAGGGAGGGGTGGATACACTTTTTAACGCAGCCTCTGCCCTCCATCTACAGCCCCTACACCCCCACTCTACAGCCCCTGTCACTCCCTCTACAGCTCCTGTCCCCCCCTCTACAGCCCCTGCCCCTTTTCAGAGCCCCTGTTCCCCCATCTACAGCCCTGTTCCCCCCTCTACAGCCCCAGTGTGTACCCTCTACAGCCCCTGTGTGTACCCTCTACAGCCCCTGTGTGTACCCTCTACAGCCCTTGTGTGTCTCCCTCACCAACCCCTGTGTCCCCCTCTACAGCCCCAGTGTCCCCCTTCTACAGCCCCTGTGTGTCCCCCTCACTAACCCCTGTGTCCCCCTCTACAGCCACAGTGTCCCCCCTCTACAGCCCCTGTGTGCCCCCTTCTACAGCCCCAGTGACCACCCTTCTACCTCCCTTACCCCGTTCTACAGCCCCTGCCCCCCCCCTACTGCTCCTGACGCCAAACTCTACAGCCCCTGAACCCCCCCCCCCCCACTTACATTCACTGTGCCCCCTCTATAGCCCCTGACCACCGGGGATAAGGTGGTCTCAACCCCCTCTCAGCCCCTGCCCCCCCCCCCCATCTACATCTCCTACCCCCTCTACAGTCCTTTACTGCTCTGATACACATCCCAACTACAGCCTCTATCCGCCCACATGCAGCCCTTATCCTCTACTATAGACCCTAACAGTGTCTGTATGTCTGTGTGTGGCTGTATGGCTGGAAAAAAGATAGAGACAAACAAAGAGGCTGGGGGAAGTAAGAGATACACAAGGGGGTAAGAGACACACAATGGGGTGTAACACTAAAAGGGGTTACGAGATACACAGGTGAATGCATTTTATTTGGGGAGGAGGGGAGCAAAATGCATCTCTGTCTGTGCAGCCAAAAATTCTTGCACCAGCCCTCAAGCTGTAATGTAAACACTACCTTTTCTCTGAAAACACCATGTTTACTGCAAAAACCCTGCAGGGACTGATTATACTCACCAACAAATACAATAATCTGTAGTTGTTCTGGTGACTATAGTGTCCCTTTAAGTAAAGCCCATTCTACTAAGGGTGCTTATCCATACAGCATTTTGCTCTGGGTGGACATAAAATGATATACTCGATATGGCACAAACCAGAGAAATCAAGTAATTTAAGTTAAAGAAACAGCAATGCTTCTATATAAGATTAATTTATATCAAAGAAAAATATATGTGTAACTCGTAGAACTATCTATTTTTACTTTTATTATGTCTTTAAGTTATGTATTTCGTGCCAGACTGAGGGTTACCATTTGTTTTTCCTCCTCTGCAATATTAAAACGCATATCAGGCAAATCCTATACCATTTATACATGTATTTCAACATTGTCACAGTATGTTATTTTATATAAAAGACAATTATATTAAGGCAATTCTGACTCTTCAAGACACCAGACTCGCCAGAAGCATTCTTTTAATGGCTTACTCCACAGAATTTAGCACTAACGTAAGAAACAGGCTCCGTAGGAAGGACCTGTAGGGGTTCTAATTCCACAGGACAGGGCTATTATAAGTAGGAGCAGCAAAATTTATGATGTTTACCAACTGGCTAAATCCTAGGAGGGCTGCAAATTCACTATTTTGATGAAGAAGCCTTGAAATGAATGTAAACAAAATTTTGTTCAGAGATGCTCATGAATTCAGTAGTGCACTATAACCGTAGTTTAATTTGATATTATTGAGAACCATCTGTTCTTATTAGACTATTATTAACATTTATTCATAGAGTGCCAACAAATTATGCAGTGTTTGATATTATACATAAAGAGGAGCCATCGTTTCTGGAAATTACATCACTAAATAAATATTGACAATCACCTTTAACTCCTGTTACTCCCTTTTTTCATGCGATGCTCCATTTAAAAAATGCGTGTGTATTTATATATATATATATATATATTATATATTTATTTATCTATATACAAAAAGAAAGCACCTCGTTCCTCATTTTCCTACAGAGCGTCGCAATTATGGAACGACCTCCTACACACTTTCAAATCTTCCCCAAGTCTAAAATCCTTTAAAGGGAGACTAGAGTCACCAGAATATCTACAGCTTATTGTGTATTTGTGAAGAAATCCCTCTGTGTTAGGTATTTCTCCCCTTTTTCATTCGGTAGATGTAACTACCGAACAGAGACCACACCCCTGGCTTGTTAACTTCAAAGCATGCCTCAATTGAACCCTCTACCTGTGCGGGCATCGTTCGTATTGCCCGAACGCCACGTGGCTGAGAAAACGGCAGCCATCTTTTTCTGTGCGAACAAAGGCAGCGGGACTTGGTCTTCGAGTGTCTGGAACTAAAATCGGACACTCGACTTCCCGAACACCGGTCCCAACATACTGAGCCAGAAAGCACTTCCAGTGGCCATCTAAGGAGTGGCCACTTGGAGGTGTCCCTAGGGGCAATGTAAACTCTGCCTTTTCTCTGAAAAGGCAGTGTTTACATGAAAATGCCTGAAGGGAGCTATTATACTCACCACAACAACTACATTAAGCTGTAGTTGTTCTGGTGACTATAGTGTCCCTTTAAATATAGTGAATATGTACATTTAATGTTAAAATCACAGGGAGTGACAGTTTCCTTTTAATGGTACATCTAACCACAATAAGAACTAATGCTTCTTTGATAGATTATTGAAAAGGAACTTTCTGGTTTTGACTCTCTTCATCTTGTTAATTAATCCTGCATCAATTTCAAAGGCTATAACCCATGTTTGTAGCTCAGTTGTGATGTGGAATTATTAAAAATTATTATTGTACTTGTATTGAATTATTGTACTAACTCCATTTTAACTTTATACTGTGACTTCGTCCTCTATTTTGTCCTCCTAACCTGACTTCTTCAATCCTCCATTTTGTCCTCATGACTTAACTTGTTCATTTTAAAACTACATTACGTGACTGAACTTCTCAACCCAATTAATACAGTAGACAAAGACCGTGTTTCCTTCAAGGACAAGTACCAGGAGGTGCTGGCTACTCCTTAAGACTTGCCGGCTACTCCTTAAGAGCTTGTAAGATAGTACAGTTTGAAGGCCACAGAACACAGTAGTAATGAAATGTTCTATTCATAAGAGACCTTGCACCTGGACATAAAGCCTGATATCACTGACCGTGTAAAATGACGCTTAGGACCCCCTTGTCCCCCACCCGTGTCCAGAATAATCCCACCTCTGATGGGTGGGCACGGGACTAACCTCTTAATTTTACTAACCAATAGGTAAGACACTAACTCCGTCACTTAACAATTAATCCAATTGATGATGTTTATTTGCTGATATTCTAATAATCAATGATGACGCAAAATGCCTCTTAAAAGGGCCTGCGCGTCCGCTTTTTCTTCACTTGCCAATAAACTTTCTCGAAGTTATTTTAACCTGAACCTCGTGTGTCAGACTTAATTACTTCAGCGTATATACGCAATTTAATTTTATTGATTTGGACAGGAACAGATAGACATTTGAACATTTTGGTTTACTTTCAAAAAGTACCATAACAACTTGGCGCCCAACGTGGGGCATCGGGCTATGTCCGGCCGGTGAGCCGTCCTAAGGAAGACAAGGGTGGACGGAGGAATCCAGGGGGAAGGAAGGGAGATTGATCACCTCCAGATACACGGTAGAGACTTCTGCAGAGCCACCGGTACGTTCCGGCCCCTTTGATTGACCCGTCCACGTGTCTGTGACTGCTTCCCGGGAGGACATCAAAGACAGGTAATATCTTGCCCGGTGTCTCGTTACTCACTTGTTTACCTGCATTTTAGTCTATCTGTTGCCTGGGTGTGTTTGAATCGTTTGCCTGTTTCCCCATTTTGAGATAAAGGGGGGGTGGACCTGCAGGGGATTTGCCTGGGGTTCTGTCTTGCTTGTTTTCCCCTTTTTGGGATAAAGGGGGGTGGACCTGAGGGGACTTGCCTGGGTCTTCAGTGTGTCTGTCTATCTGTTTGTATTTTACCTCTTTTGGGATAAAGGGGGGTGGACCTGCGGATTCGTTCCTGGGGGTCTTCTGTTGCCTGTTTTACCTCTTTTAGGAACCACGGTGTTGTGGTTGTAAGGAAAAAGGGGGGTTGACCTGCGGATGCGTTCCTGGGGGTCTTCTTTGCCTGTTTACCTCTTTTAGGAGCCTCGTGGCTGTGGCTGTAAGGAAAAAGGGGGGTGACCTGCGGATGCGTTCCTGGGGGTCTCTGTTGCCTGTTTCACCTCTTTTAGGAACCACGGTATTGTGGTTGTAAGGAAAAAGGGGGGTTGACCTGCGGATGCGTTCCTGGGGGTCTTCTTTACCTGTTTACCTCTTTTAGGAGCCTCGTGGCTGTGGCTGTAAGGAAAAAGAGGGGTGTTGGAACTGTGGATTTTGTGTAGACTCATAATTTCCTGTGATCCTTCTTGTGTCACTTTGAGAGCCTAGCTAGCTTCTTTGTGCACATGGTATTTCTGTTTATTTGTGAGGGGGGCTTAGTCTTGTGGCAGAGGACTTTGTTTCCTGGGGGGGATTCAAGTAGGCATTGCTTGTTTTCCGCATCACGTGGTAGTGAGACTTATAAGTGGGTTTTATAGGGGCACTACGGGAGTGAGGATAGACGTGGCCACATTCTTGTGGACTGCAGAGTAGAGAGAGGCTGACGGAACTCGGACCGGTGTCAGTTGTTTTCCGTGGCCGCTGGTAGTGAGACTTACGAAAGTCGTTCTCCGAGCGGAGACACTACGGGGTTGAGGGAGGTGACTTTGGAGTAAGCACACGAGTAAAGGAAAGGGATTATTGTTGATTTCATTTGAACTGTGATGCATGCACTGTATTTCAATTGTATTGTTGTCTTGTTTGTCTAATTAGGAGTCTCATGAACTCCTGTGTCTGTCTCTAAGGATTTTCCTTGTCTTTCATCTTTTCTATACTTCCTATATTATTATACTATCCACTCCCATTCCTCTTAAAAAGAGAAGTGATTGGTCACACACTTCTCACTTCGCTCCAATCCGTGTCTACCACCCCGGGTAGGCGGATTCAGTGACTGGTCTACGTTTTGGGAAGACGCACCTGAGAAAATCCCACGATTCTCGGGTGGCAGTCGAGCATTGTAGACGTTCTTGTTCAGTTTTCCCTCTCTCTCTCTATATCTAGGACGCTGGTATAGGGGTAAAGGGATTATGGGACAGGATTTAAGCAAGCCCAGTAAGGGCTGGTTAGCATGTGATTTAGTCGAAGACAGAGAGGGTGAGGAAATGGTTAAAGGTGTTGAAAAAATTGCAAAAGTATGTAGAATTGCTGTACCGACATGTGGAAGATTGCAACCAGAAAGTTGGCGTAGGTTACTGACAGAAAAGAAAGGCAAGCTTACAGATAATGGTTTATTAAAGACTGCTGAAGCATGGTATAGAGTAGCGAAGGCTATTCAGCTAGAAGGTTGGGTTGAGGAAGAGATAAATCACAAAGGTGTGAAATTGTTTGTGTATCATAATAATTGTGTTGCTGGGGTCTATCCTCAGCCAGCGCCCAAAACCGGCGCCCAGGGAATGTCTATCCCCAAGGTTCAGTCAGCAATAAGTGATAGCCAGCTGACTATGTTCCCCACTCCCAATACCCATCCCATCACCTCCCCTGTCTGCCCGGTCCTGAATTCTGATGGATCTTTCTTTTCCCCTGCCCCATCTTTAACATTCCCATCATCCTCATCCATCCCTATGCTACCCGCTATACCTTCCCCTGACACTTCATCTGCCATTCCTGCCCTACACTCTCTCTCTGTTCATGACCCCCTCCCTTCTTCTTCCACCCAACTAACCATCTCCTCCGCCCTTGCCCCGGCTCCTCCCTCTACACCCACCCCTACCAATCCCTCTCCGTTCCCTCCCATCTCCACCCCAGCTCAATACCCCACCTCCTTCCCCTCCCCAGCCTGGCCCTACCCCTTCCCATATCCCATGGCCCTGCCCTATCCCGGATATCCACTCCCCACTCCCCAAGCCACGCCCCAGGTTCCGGTCATGCCCAGTCCGGCACAGTCTGCCCCGGATGTGCCCTCTTCCAACATGGCCGCCACTTCTTCCCTTAACCCTAATGTAGTACCTTTTCCGGCCACCAATATGGCGGCCCCCAGTTCGGCCCTGATGCCGGTAATCCCCGGTGACTACCTATCCCCAGGTAATGACTCACTAGCCACCCCTGCATCTGGGGCTCGTTCCCAACCACCGATCCTTTCACCTCATTCGGGCCCTGCACCACGTAAAAGAGCCAATATTATAGAATTCGATGATGACGAGATGGACAGGGTGTCCCATGTCTCATCGGAGCTTGCCGCGGGAGCCCCAACTCACCGTTCTATCGATGACCCTTTTGGCCACAAGGGTCGGGGAGAACAGGCCCCTCCTAAATATGTTGCTTTCAATCCCACTCAAGCTAGTGCTCTAATGAAATCACTCCCTGACCCAGAAAAACAGCCTATGCCCTTCTACCGGGGGATAGTTCAAATTCAAAAGACTTATTCCGCCGCATGGCGTGATTTGCTGAGCATTTGTGCTATCAAAGCAGGGGATGCATATTGGCCAAGTATGGCCCGACACCTCAGTACAGATTTGCTCACCAGTGATGTTGATTTCCCCTCTGGAGTAACTTTTTGCACCCAATTAAGAGAATGGGCTAAGGACAAACTTGCGGATCAGGCTGCTGGCCTTACTGATGTTATTCAAGATAAAGGAGAATCAGTGGAAAGGTTTCATGCAAGACTGTATCAAATGTTCACAGATTTGGGGTTTGATCTTACAGATAAGATTCATTCACAAATGCTGTCAGGTGCGTTTGTCCAAGGTGTTAAAGACTCTATACGCAAGGGAATCATTGCCGCACGCCCTGAATATAAGGTTGTTCCCCTGGATACCCTGCTTTTAGTTGCTAGAGGTTTGGAATCCGTTCAGACCCCAAGGAGACCTACTTCAGCTCCTCTCATGGTATCCCGCTCCGCTCCAGCCCCAAGAGGTCCCAGACCGGAGGAGGGGGGACATTGCTTTAATTGTGGAGCAAAGGGTCACTTTAGGAATGACTGTCCAGAACCTAAAAGGGAACAAAGGGAACCCAGAAAACTACCCAAGCCTGCCCCGGCTCCCAAAGCCACCAAACAGGTTCCAATAGTTGAGGAACCCGATGAATAGGAAATTGGCAAGCCTGTGTCTGTGACCCCTGTCATGGCAGTGTCTACAGGGGACAAAGGGGGGCCACTTGCCACAGTGACTTTACCCATCGAAGGCCACCCCACCACATTTCTAGTTGACACAGGTGCAGCCCGTAGTGTTCTACGAGAACAAGACCTGCCAGACCCATCCTTCCTGTCCAGTATTGATGTCTCTTGTGTTGGAGTGGATGGCCAGCCAAGACGTAGCCCTTTAACAACTCCGCTGCGAGTTGGTTCTAGCCTGCTCGCTCGCTTTGTAGTATCCTCCACATGCCCCATTAACCTGTTAGGTGCTGATGTCCTCTCACGCCTGCAAGCATCCATCACTTTTACCCCGGATGGGCAGGTAGAAATGTTTACACCTCTGTCTGTATCAGACACTTCAGCCCTATGCTCTTTGCCTCTGATGCTGCATTTAGAAATGCCCCGTGAGGGGGTAGCAGAATTAAGGTCCAATTTCCCAGAGGAATTAAAAACACAGGTGCCCGCTAAGTTATGGTCCTCAGGCCCAGAGGACATAGGTCACCTAAATGTTCCCCCTGTGGTGGTAAAGCTTATTCCAGGAGCTAAGTTACCAAGAAAACCACAATATCCATTAAAACCAGCACAGTCCGCTGCAATTTCTGTCCACATCAAGGCACTCTTGGAGAAGGGTGCCCTGGTAAAATGTAAATCTGAATGCAACACCCCGTTATTTCCTGTGAAAAAGAAAACTCCAAAGGGTGAACCAGAGAAGTACAGGATGGTCCAGGACCTCCGTGCTGTTAATGAAGCTACCGTCCTGGACACCCCTCTTGTACCAAATCCTCATACTCTGCTCTCGGGAGTCCCACCATCTGCAAAATTCTTCACAGTTATTGACCTGGCCAATGCCTTTTTCAGTGTCCCACTGGACCCATCCTGTCAATACCTGTTTGCTTTCACTCATGAGATGCAGCAGTATACCTGGACTGTCATGCCCCAAGGGGCACAAAATTCACCAAGTCAATTTGCAAAGGCCATGGCCACCATCCTTGACCCATGGCAAGCCGAGCACCCAGAAGTTGTTCTGCTTCAGTATGTGGATGATTTGCTGCTCTGTGGAGATGACGTACCCACTACCGAAGAGTGCTCAATTAGTCTGCTTTGTTATTTGGCAGAACAAGGATGCAAAGCTTCGCTCATCAAACTACAGTTCTGCCAACCTTCAGTAGTTTTCCTTGGACACTGCCTATCTCAAGGTACCAGACATCTTACTCGGGACCGGGTAAGAGCTGTGCTGGATATTCCGCCCCCAAGGACTTCTAAATCTCTTCATGCCTTCCTAGGCCTCATTTCCTACTGCAGAGCATGGATCCCTGAAGCCTCTCTGCTTATGCAACCTCTCTATGATGCTCTTAAGTCTGACCCGTTCTGTCTAACCAATGAAGCCCTGGCCAATTTCGATGCTTTAAAACGGGCCATTGCCTCTGCTCCTGCCTTGGGCCTACCTGACTACTCCAAACCCTTCAAATTGTTTGTCTCTGAAAGACAAGGCCACGCAACAGGAGTGCTCACCCAAACTAATGACTTAAGAGGCCGCCAGAGGCCTATTGGATATTTCTCATGTCAACTGGACATTGTGGCCAGAGGGACTCCTTCCTGTCTCAGGGCTGTTTTTGCTGCGAGAGAACTCATAGAGAAGACCTCAGACCTGGTCCTTGGCCACCCTCTGGTTGTTTTGGCCCCTCATGACATCTCTGCCATCGTCAACCAAGTCCAGCTCAAGCACGTGTCTCCAGCCAGACACCTGCGCCTACAGTGTCATCTTCTTTTGCCTGACAACATTTCCATCCAAAGATGTCAAGTGCTTAATCCGTCCACTCTTCTTCCACTCCCTGAGGGGGGTATCTATTATGGATTTATCACAGATGAAACCTACATCTACCTGCTCTGTGGATGTATCAAGAAAGTCATGCATCCACATTTGTCATTTCATGAAGATGAGACACCTCTTTGTGAAGGCCCGGATTACGCCTTCTGTACCATGTGGTACAAGCCAAATATTACTCCCGAACCTTGCTATGAAGATGAGCTTTACCACTGGACCGATGTAAAGCTCACTGCACAAGACTTTTATTGTGACTCTGAAGGTAATAGCATGGTCTTGGTCCAGCTACCTCAACAACTTAACTACCTCTACCGCCATTGGGATACCGCTATCCCACATATTCCTGTTACCAAGTTGAAGACAAAGTCATGGAATGATCTTGGGCCCATGGCAAAACTATGGGCCACCATGAATGAAGAACAGCTACAGGAAAATGGTATTGTCAAATACCCAACAACTGACCTTCTGGAAGCATGGCCACGCCATTTCCTGGAAAAGGAATTTCAAGACCTGGTCATAAAGAATGATTATGACCCAGAAACACCTCATGACTGTTTTGAACAGATGAAAATGGAAACAGTGCACTTACCAACTGTGCATGAGAATCCATTACCAGATCCGGATTTTACCCTGTTTGTGGATGGATCAAGATATGCCGATGAAGGAGGAACATATCATACAGGATATGCCGTAACCACAACAGATGAAGTTATTAAATCATCATCCTTACCACCAGCAATGTCTGCACAAGAAGCTGAATTACAGGCTCTGACTTCAGCCTGCAAAATTTCCGAAGGAAAACGTGCCAACATCTATACAGATTCAAGATATGCTCTGGGTGTGGCACATGACTTCGGCCTAATTTGGAAGACAAGAGGATTTCTTACCACCGCCGGTACACCAGTCAAACACAGCACTGCAATCAAGGAGCTAATGGATGCCCTCCTACTTCCCGAAGAGGTGGCCGTTTTGAAAGTCAAGGCCCATGGGAAATTGGATACAGATGAAGCAAAGGGCAACCATTTGGCTGATCAAGCTGCTAAGTTAGCGGCCAGGGATTTGCAGGAAGTGGATGAAGAAGTGTCTGGACAAGAAGAAGAAGAAGAAGTCCCTATTTTTGCTTTGCAAACTCTTCCTACTGATTTGCGAATCTTACAAGAACAACAAGCTGCAGTCACTCCTGAGGAAATCCAGAAATGGAAAAAGAAAGGAGCTGTCCAAAAGGATGGAATATATTACAACAACTTCAAATTTTGTCTTCCCAGAAATCTATACCCAGCAGTGGTCCAATGGGCACATGGGCCCGCGCACCTGTCAAAAGAATTGATGGCCGCCCTCATACAGAAGTATTATGAAGCACCTGGAATCACAACATTGATCAATAGCTTTTGCAAGGCCTGTGTCATCTGTGCAAAATGCAATCCAGGAAGACCAATTAAGGTGCCTGCGAAACACCTGGCAAAGCCCATGTACCCCTTCCAGCGAATTCAAATTGACCACATCCAAATGCCCAAGAGTGGGCCCCATGAATATGCACTAGTAATAGTGGACATGTTCTCAGGCTGGCCAGAAGCCTACCCAGTGGCCAATATCACTGCAAAAACAACCGCAAAGCGCCTACTTACAGATATTGTATGTAGATTCGGACTCCCAGAAGTTATTGAGAGTGATCAAGGCCCAGCCTTTACAGCAACTGTGACTAAAGAAATTTGGACTGCTCTAGGGGTGACTCTGGCCTTCCATACCCCTTACCACCCACAAAGTAGTGGTAAAGTGGAGCGCATGAATGGCACCCTAAAAACCAGAATGTTAAAAATGTCACAAGAAACAAAGATGCCCTGGCCAGAAAGCCTGCCAATAGCTTTATTTAGTGTTAGGCACACACCTAGAGGGAAGCATTCACTGTCCCCATATGAAGTTCTATTTGGGACAGCACCCAGGTTAGGTTGTTATTATCCACAGCAGTTACAGCTCCAATCAGATGTTTTAGTAGATTATGTAACTGAACTTGCAAGTGTTTTAAACAAAATACATGCCCAAGTTTTCTCTTCAATTCCAGATCCTGAATTGGATACAGGTTCCCATAACCTGCTTCCCGGAGATTGGGTCCTGATCAAGAAGTTTGTGCGGAAAAATACCCTAGAACCAAGATTTGACGGTCCATTCCAAGTTCTCCTGATTACCGCAACCTCCGTCAAATTGGCCGGTAGGCCAAATTGGGTCCACGCTTCCCACTGCAAGAAATCTCCTGCCCCAGAGGAAGCGAATATCGCACAAACATGTACCTCTGGTACATCTTCCCCTTAATTAGCCTTATGAAGGCCCAGCAAGTAGCCATTACCAAAGACATTAGTGGGTACACCTTCTGGTACAATTCATCATGCACCCAGGTGGCTACTTATACCTTTGACTATTGTGATATTGTAGAATGCCCATTTCCCACACCACAAATCCAGAGCATCTATAGAGATATCCCTCATTCGAAAGACCCATATGTTTGTGTAGTTGACAAGCAATGGGGGCACAATTGTGACCATTGGGGGGCGGCGGGATGGAATGCCGGGCCTGCCTGGGGTTACAAACCAAAAAGTGCCGTATCTAAAGTAGATGATCATGGTAGATCCCTCCTCCAGAGAATGACTTTGAGAAAGCCTGGGGGGAGTACACCAATGAAATTAATCCTTAACATTGAGCGCCCAAGCCCAACAGATGCAGACCAGTATGTGATGGGAATGTATTGGAAAAAGGGTTCCTACCAAAAATTAGGGCATTTCTACCTTAAAGATATGTGCAACTCTTCTGAGTGGCAAGGGGCCACCCATATGGTCCCTAACCCATTAAAACCTCATATCCAGACCTTTCAAGACATGATGGCCATTGCTAACCCCACCTTTGAAGATACCATGGCCGCCGAAACAGGTTTTAATGATGTAAATTTATGGTTAGAATGGATGAAATATAATGCTAATAAGCATAATAGAACTGCATGTTACGTGTGTGGAGGTGCCCGGCCTCACCTGGGTACCGTACCTTTAATCCTACCTGTAGATATAGAAGAATGTATTTTAAGCCTTTTTGCCTATCACTATAATTTTAACAGGTCCATATGTATTGCATGGACAAAGGAGTATCCTCTCCTAGCCAACGATGTCAAACCCCCTGATGGTATTACCGTATATAAAGGTAATTACACTTGCTATGCCATGTACGATGGTATTGGTAAATTTGTAGGTAACTTTTCCAAAGGCTATTGTGCTACATACAGAACTGTCCCTGTACGTTTGCTGCAACATCACACTAGGTCACTAGGGGACATTTATTGGTTGTGTGGGGATTTACAGCTAAGATCCAGAATGGACACAGAATGGTGGGGAGAGTGTACTTTGACTAAGGCCATTATGCCTATACATATTATTTCTGATACACACCTCAACACCCATGAGTTCAGCCACACTAAGGTTAAACGTGACGCCCCAGTGAAAGGAAGTTTTGATCCTCATGTATATATTGATGCCATTGGAGTGCCCAGGGGGGTGCCCAACGAGTTTAAAGCTAGGGATGAAGTTGCTGCAGGATTTGAATCAATTTTTACCATAGTTACCGCAAACAAGAATCTAAATTGGATAAATTACATTTATTATAATCAACAGCGTTTTGTCAATTACACCAGAGACGCCCTCCAGGGGTTGGCCGAACAGTTGCAGGCCACATCCCAAATGACTTTCCAGAATAGAATGGCTCTAGATATGATCTTAGCCGAAAAAGGAGGGGTTTGTAAGATTTTGCCCGACACTATGACATGTTGTACCTACATCCCAGAAAACACAGGCCCTAATGGTAAAGTCACACTAGCTATAGAAAAATTAAATGACCTGTCTGAAGAGTTAAAAAGGAATTCTGGGATAAAAGATCCCTGGGAAAGATGGTTTGGTTGGATGACAGGATGGCAAAAGGCTTTAATGCAGATTGGTATGGCTATACTAATTTTTCTTTTTATTTTTGCTCTTCTCTTTTGTTGTGTCCTCCCATGTCTGAGAAAATCCCTCATGAAGACTGTTGACCAAGCAACACCCACTTTGACCCATCTCGAAGTTGATGACCAAGAATTCCAAGACATCAACTCACCCTGTCTGCCGCTGCAAATTATCCCCTTTGTTGATAAAGTGCAGGAATTCTAGGAAGGGACTAGCTCAGGGACAGCATCTGTCAGTGAATGGTAAAGGCCCCATGTGGAGAAGTGGTGGGTTAGCTGCCATGGGATACCCTTGGGTGTGAAGCGTTCGAGAGCCATACTGACGGATGGTTAGCCTATTAGGGTCAGATCTAGGGACAGCCTTGCACTTTGCATTAACATCTAGCTAGCAGCTACGGGGTTTCTGTGCCTTTGGGTTAACACGTCTTCTGATACTAACATAATAAAGTTTTATCTCTTAGAATCTAACATTTCATAGGGGGGACTGATGTGGAATTATTAAAAATTATTATTGTACTTGTATTGAATTATTGTACTAACTCCATTTTAACTTTATACTGTGACTTCGTCCTCCATTTTGTCCTCCTAACCTGACTTCTTCAATCCTCCATTTTGTCCTCATGACTTAACTTGTTCATTTTAAAACTACATTACGTGACTGAACTTCTCAACCCAATTAATACAGTAGACAAAGACCGTGTTTCCTTCAAGGACAAGTACCAGGAGGTGCTGGCTACTCCTTAAGACTTGCCGGCTACTCCTTAAGAGCTTGTAAGATAGTACAGTTTGAAGGCCACAGAACACAGTAGTAATGAAATGTTCTATTCATAAGAGACCTTGCACCTGGACATAAAGCCTGATATCACTGACCGTGTAAAATGACGCTTAGGACCCCCTTGTCCCCCACCCGTGTCCAGAATAATCCCACCTCTGATGGGTGGGCACGGGACTAACCTCTTAATTTTACTAACCAATAGGTAAGACACTAACTCCGTCACTTAACAATTAATCCAATTGATGATGTTTATTTGCTGATATTCTAATAATCAATGATGACGCAAAATGCCTCTTAAAAGGGCCTGCGCGTCCGCTTTTTCTTCACTTGCCAATAAACTTTCTCGAAGTTATTTTAACCTGAACCTCGTGTGTCAGACTTAATTACTTCAGCGTATATACGCAATTTAATTTTATTGATTTGGACAGGAACAGATAGACTTTGAACATTTTGGTTTACTTTCAAAAAGTACCATAACAGTTGTACGCATGGCATTTTTACATTATAAAGCTATTAAATAGCTCCCATGACCTTTAATGTCAGGCCTTGTACAACACCTGTGACACTTAAAGACATAAGTGCTTTTAGTATTTAAAAAGCATAGAATAAGCTACTTGATCAGTTCGTAGAAGTGTCCCACCCTTCCAAAATTTATATATATATATATATATATATATTTATTTTTTTTCATAATGAAAGTGCTTGCATCTGAGTGTGTCCTGTGCTGTCCGTCTTCTAATAGTTTATATGATATGAGCATTAATTTCCTTGGAAGCAATGGGAGGACTAGAATTGGCATAAATATTACACTGGCTTCCTGGTCTCGGCTAATTTTAGTTATAAGCTACTAATCAGGAAATGAGTATATTTTTTATCTGTTTATTCGTGTGTTCTTTGTAATTTGTAATCCACATTAAGCATTTAAATAGATGCCAAACTTATCTGGGAGTGTTCATTTAAATGACTATTACACAGTCATGTTAAAGGGACACTTTGGGCACCTTTAACAACTTTAATACACTTAATTTGTGGTTTTTGTGCATGCTCAAACCTCTTTCTTTAATCAATTAATTCGGAAAAAAATTGTTGGTCAATTCAGGATTTGTCCACGTGGTGTTCCGGTTCCTACGATTTTCATCCATGCAATCATTTTGCAAATAAACTATTTGAATGAGTCGGAAGGCGCAATAATGGGCCAATCAGTGTACTGCTAGATATATACATAACATAAATATAATGTATATATTTTACAGTACACTGATAGGCACATTTTGCCACCATTTGATTCCCAGATCGAGCAAGGGAGGGAGGAGGAGGCTGGAGGAAGCAGCCGTACAGGCAGCATAGAGGCAGAGGAAAGGTTGGAGTGAGCTGCTGCTCACTCCCATCAGCCTCAGCAAGGACCCCAAGCAAGCCACACTCCTGGACACAAAAGGTAAGATAAAAGGAGGGTGGCTGCAAATATATAAAGTATTACATAGTTACATAGTTACATAGCTGAAAAGAGGCTTGCGTCCATCAAGTTCAGCCTTCCTCACATTTGTTTTTGCTGTTGATCCAAAAGAAGGTAAAAAAAAACAGTTTGAAGCACAATTTTGCAACAAGCTAGGAAAAAAAATCCTTCTTGACCCCAGAATGGCAGTCAGATTTATCCTTGGATCAAGCAGTTATTACCCTACATTGAAAGATTATATCCTTGAATATTCTGTTTTTGCAAGTATGCATCTAGTAGTAGCTGTTTGAACATCTGTATGGACTCTGATAAAACCACTTCTTCAGGCAGTGAATTCCACATCCTGATTGTTCTTACAGTAAAAAAACCTTAACTTTGCCTTAGACGAAATCTTCTTTCTTCCAGTCTAAACGCAAGGCCTCGTGTCCTATGTAAAGTCCGGTTTGTGAATAGATTTCCACACAATGGTTTGTATTGGCCCCGAATATATTTGTATAATGTTATCATATCCCCTCTCAGGCGACGTTTTTCTAAACTAAATAGGTTTAAATTTGTTAACCTTTCTTCATAGCTGATATGTTCCATTCCTTTTATTAATTTTGTAGCCCGCCTCTGCACTTTTTCTAGTGCCATAATATCCTTCTTTAGAACAGGTGCCCAAAATTGCACAGCATATTCAATGTGTGGTCTTACCAGTGATTTATAAAGAGGCAAAATGATATTCTCGTCCCGAGAATGAATGCCCTTTTTCATGCATGACAATACCCTTGGTCACTGCTGATTGACATTGCACATTGTTGCATAGTTTGTTGTCTATAACAATTCCCAAGTCCTTTTCGTGTGTTGTTATCCCTAATTCGCTTCCATTAAGGGTATACGTTGCTTGTGTATTCTTTACGCCGAAGTGCATAACTTTGCATTTTTCAACATTAAATTTCATCTGCCATTTGAGTGCCCAGTCCTCCAGTCTATCTAAATCCCTCTGCAGCAAAGTAATATCTTGCTCACATTGTATTATTTTCCAAAGTTTTGTGTCATCTGCAAACACTGAAACATGACTTTCAATGCTGTCTTCAATATCATTTATAAACATGTTAAATAGAAGGGGTCCTAGAACAGACCCCTGAGGGACACCACTTGCCACCTCTGTCCAGCTTGAAAATCTACCATTAACAACAACTCTTTGTACTCTGTTTTTAAGCCAATGTTCTACCGAAGAACAAGCATTTTCATCTAGACCGATTTCCTTGAGTTTGAACACTATCTTCTGTGTGGAACTGTATCAAATGCCTTGGCAAAATCCAAATAGATCACATCCACTGCAACACCCTGATCTATACTTCTACTTACTTCTTCGTACAATGCAATCAAGTTAGTTTGACACGACCTGTGCTTCATAAAACCATGCTGATTTTTGCTGATAACCATGTTCTTCTCCAGGAATTCTTGAATATTATCCCTTAATAACCTTTCAAATATTTTTTTTATTATTATTATTTATTATTTATTACACGTATGTTTTTCTGTGTGTCAGATTGTGTCTGCGCATCTGTGTGTATGTCAGTGTGCGTATCTGTGTGTTTGTCAGGGTGTGTATGTGCCAGTTTGTTTGTCAGTGTGTATCCGAGTATGTGTGTGTATGTGTATGTGCCAGTGTGTATCTGAGTGTGTGTGTATGTGCCAGTGTGTATCTGTATGGCAGTGTGTGTATCTGAGTGTATGTGCCATTGTGTATCTGTGTATATGTGCCAATGTGTATCTGTATGTCAATGTGTGTACCTAAATATGTGTATATCTATGACAGTGCGTATCTGAGTCTGTGTGTATGTATCTGTGTGTCAGTGTGTGTATCTGAGTGTGTGTATCTGTGTCAGTGTGTATCTGTGTGTCAGTGTGTATGTATCTGTGTGTCAGTGTGTGTATCTGTGTGTCAGTGTGTATATGAGTGTGTGTGTATTTGTCACATCCTGTTCCTGTTACAAATCATTTCTGGCCTTGGCTTCTGTTATCCAGTACTCTTTTTACAATCCTTTAGTTTTTCTTGGTTTTCTATTCTATGCATGGGCGTAGGAAGCGGGTGGGACGGGGGGTCAGATCCCCCCCCAGGAAATAATGTGGGGGGGACAGGTATGGTGAAATCCCCCCCAGGTTAGGACTAGGAGGAGAGGAGTCCGAGGAGTCTAGGAGACGGTCGGAGTGCTGACACCGCTGGTAACATTTCGGTGCATTCGGATTCGGCTTCCGAATGCACCAGTCAGTGTACCTGGTACACGAACAGGCGGAACAGCATGATCGGCACTCCGGGGTCTCCTTCCGGTTTCAGTGTGGCACGGGCGGAATGTGCTGCAGACTGCAGGAGGACGCACAGCACATGTCTGGACTCCAGTGGCAGCCTGTCAGGGAGGAACCTCCAACTTCAAGCAAAGCTGCTGGCTGGTGTGTTCACTGCTGGGACCACAGAGACACAGCCTGGGTAAGTAATGTTTATAATGTTGCTGTGTTATTTAAATAATGTGTAAATATTAGCAATAATTGTGTTAATTAAATGTGTAAATATTAGCAATAATTGTGTTAATTAACCCTTTCAGGACCGCTGACGGTTCAGGACCGTCAGCGGTAAAACATGCGTTTGGACCGCTGTCGGTCCTGAACCGTCATAACGGTCTGGGGCTACTTACCTGATCGCCGTCGGTCCCACGGCGGCGATCAGTGCTCCACCCGGTCCAGGGGGGTTGCCTGTCTGCCCGGGCAGTCCCCCCTCGGCAGATCAGGACCCCACGGCCATGTGATCACTCGATCACATGACCGCAATAGGTGTCTGTGTATCTGCCTGCAGGGGGACTGTCTGTGCTGACAGGCAGTCTCCCTGCAAGTGAAAAATCAAAAAAATAAAGTAAAAAAAAACCAGTGTAAAATCAGTGTAAAAAAAATAAATAATATGTGTATATATATATATATGATATATATACATGTATTATATCTATATATAATATATGTATATGTATCATATATATAATGTCATATTAAGTGTATTTTTATATTTATATATACGTATATTAATATAAAAATACACTTATATTTAAATTACACACGAATATATACAATATATATAATTGCTATATATATGGTATATATATATTATTATAAAATACAAATAATATGTTAATAAAAATAAATAACAAAAAATAAAAATAATTTTTAATAATTATAAAAAAATATTTATATATGCAATTTTATTCTAACAGTATTTTGATATATATATATATATATATATATTTATATCAAAATATACTTAGAATGTAATGATATATATATCTATGTATAAATAAATAAATAAAAACAATTTGAAATATACATATGTCCATATACATAATTACATAAATAATTTCATATAAATTTCAAATAAATTCCTAGTGGGAACATGAGGATTATAAATGAAGCCATTGGCATAAAATATAACAATCAGCAAATATCAAGGCATTTAAAATAAATATGGGTAAAATTTGGATTAGAAAACTGGTGGCCTATGTGAGGTATATTGACGACCTTCTCTTTGTGTGGAGGGGTCCTATCTCCTCAACACAAGAGTTTATATCCTTTCTAAATACTTCAACGAGGGCATTATTTTAACGGCTAATATGAGTGCCACAACAGTGACCTCGATTTAGACATATATATTAAAGATAATAGGATACACACTAAGACACATTTTAAAGATGTACATGTCAACAATTATATAAAGACTAATAGTTGCCATAATAGGGTTATATTTTATGCCAATGGCTTCATTTATAATCCTCATGTTCCCACTAGTGGTGTTTTAGCTATGTTTGTATGTTAATTGTATTTATTTTTAGATGTTCTTTATTCATGCTCTTATAATCAGTATCCATTGATTATGTGTAATATGCATTCATTATTATATACGGTATATATATTAGTTTTTTTGCCATTCCCCTTGCCCTTCTTATGATGTGTATAGATTACTAATGCTTGGAACGCAACGCACGCCATTATTGACGATGCGTGTGTTCCAAGCAGAGTACACATGACCACCGAGATCTGGGCCATGCCGCGTCACTTCCGGGTATGACGCGTGCGGCCC
Source organism: Pelobates fuscus (assembly GCF_036172605.1). NCBI lineage: Eukaryota > Metazoa > Chordata > Amphibia > Anura > Pelobatidae > Pelobates > Pelobates fuscus. The sequence continues at coordinate 112,086,576 of NC_086327.1, read as the reverse complement.
ACGGTGGAACACAGATCGCGGCCGGAACTTGCCGACCGTCAGCTTGCCGCATCATTTCCGGTATGCATCACGAAACCGAAGGATCACCCACCAGATAGCGTTCTGCAATCAACTTTTTCATATTTATACAGGACACTGAGGAGACCATCCCACACTTTTGATAAAGCCTCTGGAGAGGCGAAACGCGTTAAGTGGGACTTATTTGGACATTTGTACCTACATATACTTATATGTTATATTTGTTATAATACATAGTTAATTTTATTCTCTTTATATATATTTTTATTATTTTACCCTACACCCTACATCCTGTTTGCTACCTGGTGCCACCATATCCTTAGGTGGGGATAGTACCACCCATGCTGTGATTACTAGAGCAGGTCTTGCTCTACAATTGTAAGTGCAATACTTTCTTTAATCATCCTTGCTTATAGTACTTACTACACTATCAGAGTGTTTCTCTTTCTCCTTTTTATATTTACACTTGCATCTGGAGGATCAGTACCACCTTTACTATCCTGTATCCTTAGACGGGGAATGTACCGTCCACGCGGAATACAGCAGAGCTCTTATTTAGCTCTACCCTATGTGAGTGGTTTTCTTATAGCTATTTAGCTAATACTTTGCACTTTATAATACTGTATTGCACTATTATTGTTTTTTCTGTTTTATTACTTTGAGGTATTTACCAGCTAGTGTATGTACGTATTACTTTTGGGCGCAGTTTACACCATATTCTATTTTCCATTCTATGCTATGTAGGATTTAAACCACTTTGTTTACATAGCTCTAGTCACACTTCCCTGCATGTGTCTTGCATAGTCTTCCTAAACACTTCCTAAAAGGGAACCTAGATATTTTATGTTCTTTTATTGCACAGTCTGTTTAATATAGAATTTCTTGTATCCTGCCCTGTTAATAGCTTTCATGACCCTGCAGGAGCCTCCTGTGTATGATTAAAGTTAAATTTACAGAACAGGAGATAAAAACTTCTAAGATAAGTTAACATCTGATTGAAGATTTTTGTTTTTTACTTTCATGCAGCCTGAGTGAGTCACAGTCAGGGGAGGTGTGGCTAGTGCTGCAAATAGAGAAACAAAAGTGATTTAGCTCCTAAATTGCAGAGAATTGAGCAGTGATTTATACACCCAAACTGCTTCATTTTAGCCGAAGTTGTTTTGATGCCTATAGTGTCCCTTTAACTTAATGCAACATTAATACGGTCCTTCCCCTCCGCCCTCCACCCTATTAATGAATCCCCGGAATTAGGCCTGTATGACGTGGGCACATGGAGTCTAAGCAGATAATTAAGTAACAGAGAGAGCAGATGAAACCTCCCCTAGACTGTTCTCTGTTCTGTCTGTGAGCTACTCTTCCAGCAAGCTTTTCTAAAATTTTCAGAGTAAGTATAGGGCATGCTGACCAGTGGTGTATCCTGGTTTTGTGCTGGCCTAGGCAGGACAAAACTCAGCCCCCCCCCCCCCCCAACCCTTCCCCCCTGCCCCGCATTCTAAATACACACACACATTCACTGACAGAAACACATACTCACTAACAGACTCACTCACTAACAGGCAAACACACACTCACACACACTAACAGGCAAACACACACACTAACAGGCAAACACACACGCTAACAGACACACACATACACACTAACAGACACACACACTAACAGGCAAACACACACACTAACAGACACACACACACTAACAGACACAAACACACTAACAGACACATACACTAACAGACACACATACACACTAACAGACACACACTAACAGACAAACACACACTAGCAGACAAACACACACTAACAGACAGACACACACACTAACAGACAAACACACACACTAACAGGCAAACACACACTCACACACACACTAACAGGCAAACACACACACTAGCAGACACACACACACTCACTAACAGACAGACACACACACTAACAGGTAACACACACACTAACAAACACACACTAACAGACAAACACACTCACTCACATTAACAATCAAATTTTTTTATTTATTCAACCCCCCCAGCCTCCTTACCTTTAGGAATGCTGGGGGGGGGGGATTCTCCCTCTCCCAGGGGCTGATGGGCTGGCTGCTGGGCGGGCGGCTGGCGAGGGAGCACTTTCCCCTGTGCTCAGCTCCCTTGTGCGCCGCCCGCAGAGTGAGGCTGGGAGGCGGAGCCAGAATATGACGTCATACTCCGGCTCCCAGCCTCACTCTGCGGGCGGCGCGCGAGGGAGCTGAGCAGACAGCTCAGGAGAAAGTGCTCCCTCGCCAGCGCCGCCCGCCCAGCATGTCTGTTAGCCGCGAGGCTAACAAGACATTTGCCCTGGGCATTTGGAGGCGGCTTTTTTTGCCGCCCCCTGGAAAATACCGCCCAAGGCAAATGCCTTGTTTGCCTCGCGGCTAAAACGTCCCTGGTGCTGACGCAAATGTGCTGGCTGTGAAGCCTGCATGCGTAAGTCATCATTGAGGATTGGCCTTCTTGGTGCAGGTAAGCAGAACTATAACAGCCCCTAAAGCCAATAAATACATAATTCATCTTTATAATAAATTATAGTTACTGCCTTGGGAGCTGTTATGGCAGGTAATACAAATAATTAATCAACCAAGCCGGAATCACCTGTATTTAAGTTCTCTTCTACCTCCTTTGCTTCTCTTGGTCAGTTTGCAAGGTCATGACTTCCTGACCTTTGGATATATGCACTGATTTTGAACCTCTCTTTGCCTATCCTGTCTTTTGACCTGATGTAGAATACGCATTTGTGACAAAGGCCGTTCTGGCACTTTTGCCATGCGTTCATTGTACCACAATTTCACTCTTTCGGTTTAAGTGCTCCCATACATCTTGTATATCATTTTAAAGGGGAAATGGGGCTTTCATTTGATATCCTATATGTATACATAACACAATACTAAATAAGAATAACAAATTAAAAAGTAAAATATAGAGAAATACAGCTCAGCCGCGGTGTTTAAAAGGATTTAAAGGGCCATGCACATAGCTAATCTGTCCGTCTGGGGCCACAAGGGATTTAAAGGGACATTATAGTCCCCTGAACAACTTCAGTTTAATGAGGTTGTTCAGGTGAGAACTATAGCTTCCTGCAGCCTTTCTCATGTAAACACTGTATTTTCTAGGAAAATACAGTGTTTACATCGAAAGCTAGGAACACCTCCAGTTGCAGTCATTCAGAGTGAACCAGAGGGACTTCGGAGTTGATGGAGGCATAATATGCCTCCATCCACTCAGACCTGCTGTCAGCCGAGCACAGGGCAGCACCGTGCACAGCATCCTGAGATTCAGTATCTCCTGACTCTGCATGCAGACACTGAACTTTCCTCATAGAGATTTATTGATTCAATTCATCTCTATGAGGAGATGCTGATTGGCCAGGGCTGTGTTTGAATCATGCTGGCTCTGCCCCTGATCTGCCTCTTTGTTAGTCTCAGCCAATCCAATGGGGAAGCACTGTGATTGGATCAGGCCACCACATGTCAGCAGACTGCTTGTTTTTCTGAGTCTAACAGCATGCAGATTTACAGCTTCAGGCTTGAATACATTAAGATTTTTACTTTATTTATGGAGGCATGAAGGGCCCAGTGTTAACACTATAGCGTCAGGAATACATACATACATACCCTATAGTGATCCTTTAACCCTTCTGGTACTTTTAGTGCATGATGGTCTATGCCGTCAATGGGTGTTAGAGCCCTGCATTGCATCATCATGCAGCCCACAAGGGGTTAAACTACAATAAATGTTTATAGAAATCAGTCTGTGTAAGTAAGATACATTGTTCTTGTTCTAAATTATATTTTAGTTGCATGAATTGTTATTAGTAAATCACAGTCCTAGAATTTAAATGTTTCTCTTTTCTCTTCCTCCATTTGAAATGTGGGGAGATATGTGGGGGAGTAGCTTTAGGAGAGATCCCAATCCACACCTGCAAAACTGAGAGCTACATGTACAGAGCTGAAGCCCTCTGCGGCTGGAAGTGTAACTCCACCTTCGGCAGAGTTATCGGGGTGTCATCAGCCAGCCTGTAACTGACTAGCTAATGTCAATTCTGTGCAACTTTGTAAGCCCAGAATGTCAGTCATTGGCTGAGAGTAGCCAGCTGACACTCTCAGCCAATGAATAGCTATGGCCCAGCTTCAGCAGCTCTGACGAAGCCGTAAGCGTGTCACCAGCCACCATTGAGCCTGTAAGCCTGTAAGCCATGCCAGGGACCCAGGTAAGGTCCAAAAATGTTTAAACTCAAATAGAATGTTGCATCCTTATAAAGAACCTTCATCGCAGAATTAAACCAGCAGATCTGCATGTTCTATGAATTAACCATCTTCACTGATAACAAGTCCACATTGACAATACGTTTAAAAATAGCCGTGAATATAGACAATATTAACACTAGATGTTTGGAGTTTGTGGACAATTTGACCCTAAAGAGACTTTCTCAAGCCTGAAGTAGTTATTTAATACAGAGTCTGAGGTCTTTTTTTGGTCCGTTAATAATGATCACATTGATTATTCATTTCTTGTGCAGTCATTTCTAGACAATTATTATTTTATCATGCGCTTAAGGAAGCATAAGCTTCCAAGAGTAATGGAGATTATTAAAGGGGTTCTAAAACCCTCCTTTTTTTTTCTACATAATTTCCATATTAATAATCATGTAGCGGACCAGGAGATTATATTTAGTTTCTCCGTCAAATAAATTAAACAGCAAATATTTAAGAATACATACATTATTTTTAAAAACTGCATTTCAAAAAGTTGCTTTAACCTCCCAAAAATATACAGTTAATTATTCAACTGGTTTATTAAAGATCTGTTAAAAAAAAAAAAAAAGGGAGACATCAGAGTTAATGGGCTAATGGGCCATGGGTTAATGGGCAATGGGCTTCATGATGTCTGAATTTATATATATCTAAATCCCCAGTTATTTGGGTAAATTGAGTTGGCTGGAATTTAGCTTCTAATATCTAAGGAAGATTACACGTGAACTGGTTTGATATCATTTACTGAATATATATAATAGAATAAATATAGAGGTTTGATTAAAGAAACACTCCAAACACCATAACCACTGCAACCCAGTTTGACAGCTCCTGACAGGTGCCCACTGACCAATTCCCTCCATCTGGTTTTACAATACAATAGTAAAATTTACATTGCTTTTTACAGCAGGGCCCTGTTCTCTGCAGGAGAGAACCAGAAGAGGTGGCGGAGTATTGAAATGGCGCTTACCATGGAACAGCGCAGCACCAAGGTAGCAAGCACACCAGGCATGCATGACACTGAGTTTGATTTATAAAAAGGAACTGTCACTTCTCTGGAAATCACACCATTAAATAAAACATTGAAAATAACACATTTTGTTGCCAAAAAAAGAGAACGGTAGCTTTGGGGGTTATGTATTAAAAGGGTCTGTCCTGAAAAGTGATCCAAACATGGAAAACATAGAGGCGTGCAGTTACCAATGATATGTGCCTGCCATGTCCACCTGCCAGCCATGTTCATAGTTTCCATGGTGACCGCACCTCTTTTGGCAGAACATGGCATCAATGACTGACAGGAAGCAAAGATGGAGGCTTCCGGATGCAGAATGAAAGGTTTGGATTTCTTTAGTTATTTTTGGTTTTCAGGGCTCTTAAATACACATTTGTTAAATACAGGGGATATGTAAACATGCAGCGTTACGACGGTGAGAATTGTCAGGAATTCAAAGTGAATTTCACATTTTAGACCAAAGTGGCTGAATGGGAGGCATAACTGACTTGCAGAATGTTTTCCAGTTCGACTACTTTGGCCTTAAATACTTTGTCTTTACATTTTAAATGCCCTTTAAATTTCTGAGCAATCTCACTTTAGTGAGTAATCCCGACAATGTGAAAAATTCTGGGGAGCAACAGTTCTCTTTTAAGACCTGTTTCTCATAAAATGCATAAACTAGGTAGTTATATTTTGAGTACCTTTTTATAAATACATGTTACCGGATAGAAAGCATGGTCCGCCCAGAAAATAAATAGTTGCCTGAAATATCCGGTATCGTCTCGCAAGCTCACAAGCGGTAGACATTTACGTGTTTTAATTATACACCTTCAAACTCTTTGAAATGTGGTCCCTAGACTCACTGATTCCCGTAAATCATAGTGTCCCAGATTTTTTAATTGCATGTTTACATTTCTCTTATTATAACAAAATCTAATTTAAAACACATAGGAACGCTGACGCTGTTGAGGAGAGCTGGAAAAATGGGCCACTTCGTTGCAATTGCAACAGGCTACATGTTAATCTGCCATCACCCGATTCATGCGTTTATGAAATACACTACCTGTAGGGTGTAAGGCTGTCACTGGAAAGCTGACAAGTCCAGTAAACACACGGTGTGCATGGATGTATTGGATAAGTACACCACTCCAGAAGTACCAGGATTAACTGCAAGTCCATCCCAAACGCTTCTGTCATCCAAAGTGAACTAGGTGTATTGTATTCTTCCTGTGTGTTGGCTTTGTTTTGTGACTTTGTATAATATTTTGTGTGTGCAGTTGTGTGTGGGTAGCTGTTAGTGATGTGTGCAGTTATGTGTGTAGCTGTGAGTGATGTGTGCAGTTGTGTGTGTGTGTGTGTGTCTAGAGCTGTGAGTGATGTGTGCAGTTGTGTGTGTGTGTGTGTGTCTAGAGCTGTGAGTGATGTGTGCAGTTGTGTGTATGTAGCTGTGAGTAATATGTGTGGGTCGCAGTGAGTGTTGTGTGTGTCTAGCTGTGTGGGGGTCGCAGTGAGTGTTGTGTGTGTCTAGCTGTGTAGGGGTCGCAGTGAGTGATATGTGTGTATAGTTGTGTGTGAGTGACAGTAAGTGATGTGTGCAGTTGTGAGTGATGTGTACAGTTGTGTGTAAGTAGCTGTGAGTAATGTGTGTGGGTCACAGTGAGTGATATGTGTGTATAGCTGCGTGGCTGTGTTGGGTTGCAGTGTGTTTGGTGTGGGTTGCAGTGTGTGTGTTGCAGTGTGTTTGCTGTATGTCGATTGCAGTGTGTGTTGTATGTGGGTAGCTGTGTATGGGTTGTATTGTGTGTGTGGGGGGTAGCTGTATGTGGGTAGCTGTCATAGTGGAATCTTATGAGAGGGTAGTGGATGCATGGAATAGCCTTACAGCTGAAGTGGTAGAGGTTAACACAGTAAAGGAGTTTAAGCATGCATTGGATAGGCATAAGGCTATCCTCACTATAAGATAAGGCTAGGGACTAATGAAAGTATTTAGAAAATTGGACGACAACTGCGGGACCTGACTCCCTCCCCCCCCTTTGGACCGGCGGGGGTTATCCCGGTCCCTAGTGTCTGCTACACTTACCTCCGACATCCACAGATGACGGCTACTATGTGGGCTTCCCCTCAAAATGGCAGACAGACCTTCCACACCAGAACAAAACAGGCTACCATCTGAACCAGCCTTGCTTATTGGATTGGAACAACGCTTGGATGCGCTTTTTACCCGCTTCTGGACACAACTGAAAGCTCGCAACAAGGCTGCATGGGCAAGGAGCTGGGAGGGAACACAAGGAGGAGATGAGCATGTGGAAATCACCCACCGCACGAAGGCGACGAAGGCAGAAGACCCTTTGCCGCAGGCAGTACCAGAACACCTGGGGCTTCTTTCACATCCCATCTGGGAAGGACTTGGACTCTGCCACAAGCCCACGAGTCCGTGGTCACAAAATGTGGGCCCTCCGCATGGTCTGGGGCTGAAAGGATACCACATAGTGCCCTTGTCTGGAACTTCCACACGGTTACACCTGCCCGTTTCCGAGTCTCGGTGTGGGGTGAGCATCCTAACCTGGGTCCGGGACTGATAATATGTTGCCAGCCAATAACACTACCTACCGCCATGATGCTACATGTCTATTGATTTTTTTATTTTATTTTTTGTGCCATAAATACAGCCTACCAATACCTACTCTGTCAATTGTGTGGTGAAGTGCAATTGGGCGGGCTTCCGCAGCGCATCCTACCAGCGTTGGGGTCTGCGCACCTTGTTTCTACCAGCCCTTAGGCCCACACAGGGCGGCAGCCGTAAAAGCTTTAAGTTTGTAAAGTGTTCTGTCGGTGGGCACCAGTGGTATATATATTACTGTTACTATATTACTGATTCACCTTGTTACTCAACTCTTTGCTCCTGTGACATGTAAGAAAGTTTAAGCCTGTTTATAATATGCAAATTAAGCTTACAAATTCAAACCTGAACGCATGCATGTCCTATTCAACTTGTCAACCAACTCTATACTCCAGTGACATGTTAGGAGCTTAAGCCTGTCTATAACCTGCATATTAAGCTTACCTACGCAAACCTGCACGCACACATGTCATCTTCATCTTGTCACCCAACTTTTCAAATCTGTGACATGTTTAAGCCTGTTTATAATATGAAAAGTAGTGCGAGAAAGAGGAAGCTTAAAGGGTACTCATACAGGGGTTAACCCAAAAACTAAAGAAGTTAGTGAAAGAGGAGAAGTGAGTGCCCTTAAAAAATAACTTTTATTAATAATAGTAAAAGTAGGGTCTAAATGTTCTAAATAGGAATAAAAAAGGAAGAGTGCAGAGATATTTACAATCTATTAAACATATGTTATAAACCAACGTATTAGTAATCGCTTGTAGATGACCTATATCTGAAGAAATAAGTACCGTAGATATTGGACCGCTATAAAAGGAATGGTCGAGTTCCCAGGTTAAAATAGGTCATAGTAGAAATCTAAATAAATAAATAAACTGAAGTATATACAAAAATATATGAAGTGAACATGATAATTACTGAGAGTATATAATCGTAATGAGGTTCTGTTCAAACGTTTTCAGAAACCTTCATCCAGTGATGCACATGAGCTATGTATATTGAAATCACTGCATTGTGGCAAGTCTGTTGTCTAGATACAAAGTGACATGGCTGCAGCATAACCAGGTAAAAATCTTGTAACAATTCTCAAAATAGACCTGGGCAAGTAACAAGCCTTGTGCCATGTGAAGTTATCGCGCATGGACTATATACGGTATCAACTCTGTATTGTAGCCGGTATGTTTGTCTAAATGCAAGATATCCTCGCTGCAGCATGCAAGATGAAAGGATATACTGACTAAACTATAATCGTAGTAATAAATGTGCCAAGCGATATGGGGCGCTGCACGGATACTACGATAGTTAGTGTACTAAATATTCCATCGCTACTGAAATGGTTTTTAAGCTTGGTAACTTAGCACATGTGAATAAATATTAAACCGCACAGGCAGTAATTAAAAGGAAATAATTGGTACCCCAAACAGTCAGAAAAGAGGACAGAGAATCGGATCTTCCATAGATGCAGTATTATAGTGTTGCCTGAAGCATAAGTGGTTAAACCAACTCAGGGTCATGAAGCAGGAATGGTGTCCGATATTCATGGAGTGTTAGATAAAGGTGAAGCCTCAAGACCACCGAGTTCCCCTGACGCGCGCGTTTCGCCCACAACTCATCAGAGGGGAGGATATAATGTTTATAATATGTTTTCGTTAAACAACATAAAAACAAAAATGAGGCATTACTATCCAGGAAATGTAAATCATCAATGTTAACGCTGTATTAACCCTATATTGTATACCACTCATACATTTCCCTTTCTTTATTCTGTAACCCATCTCGCATGCCTTAATAAAAGAAAGATTGACAAAAAAAAAAAAACTATATGAATTTAAACCTTCTGATAAAATTAATTGGGAACTCAACACATTTCATGAACCCAAGAGAATGATGTTGATCGATACAAAGGGCAGATACCTGCTAATGTTTTATCTTCAATATCTTGCCCTTTTCTGCTTTAATTAAAAAAATCTGGATTTAGGTTTCTCTAGAGTTTTGTTCCAGATGAAGAAAGAAGGGGCAGAGTTCTCTTGGAACAGAACCTAAAATCATCTCTTCCAATAACTTAACATAGATTTGAGGCATGTAGTAAAAGAATTGGCATTATAAAGGTAATACAATCTAAACAAATTTCATTATATAGCACATAATATTCAATTAAACATTCATTCTAGTTACATGCTTGCTTAACTTCTGGAATAAAAGAGAATCATGACCTGTCACACATGTCATGTGTCCTTAAGGGGTTAAAGGAATACTATAGCGTCAGGAACACAAACATGTATGGTAAAATGAGATGAGATGTTTAGATCCCTGGTCCCCTCTCTTTACTTGAAATAGTTGAGTTAACTCACCTTTTTTTCAAATGCCACGCTGGTCTCGCCGAGGCTGGCCCTCCAATGCTGCGCCTCCGTCCACAACCTCCACCAATCCTATGCTTTCTCATAGGAAAGCATTCAGAGGCTATTGTGCATGCATGTCAAAACTCCAGGCTGCCCCAATCAGCATCTCCTCACAGAAATGCAATGAATCAATGCATCTCTATGGGGAGTGTTCGGTGCTTCCCATGCAGTGCGTGGTCACGCTGAACATCAGTGCTGCAAACTGTGCAGCACTGACCCAGGAAGCACCTCCAGTGGCAATCTCACTGACTGCCACTAGAGCTGTTCCTGGGCAGCAATGTAAACACTGGCTTTTCTCTGAACATGCAGGGACAGGCTATAGACACAAGAACAACTACATTAAGCTGCAGTTGTTCTGGTGACTACAGTGTCCCTTTAAAGAACATTACCCTCATGATACAATTTACCCTAAAGGGGAAGAACCATCGCTATTCTTTATATAATTTTTAGCACGTTCTCCAATGTCATGCAAATCTATAAACAGACGAATATTCGTTCACACTAATTGTATGTAAAAGCACATGCAGTGAGAGCGTTTACAAATATTTCTGAAAATAGTACTTTGAAGTTGTATTGCCATGCCCATAGTAAACTAAAGCCGAGTAGGTGAAAAAAATTCAAACAGAGAATGGAACTCCATTTGTACAATTCAATGCATTATTGATAGAAAAATGTCTAGATGAAAATGTCATTCTCTTAACCCCTTAAGGACCAGACTTCTGGAATAAAAAGGAATCATGACATGTCACACATGTCATGTGTCCTTAAGGGGTTAAAGGGAAACTCCAGTGCCAGGAAAACGATCCGTTTTCCTGGCACTGGAGAGTCCCTCTCCCTCCCACCCACCAATCCCCGGTTACTAAAGGGGTGAAATCTCCTTCAGTCACTTACCTGAGGTAGCGGCGATGTCCCTCGCCGCTGTCTCCTCCTCCGCGCCGCTCCTCCTCTGCATTGCGTCGGCCGGTGGGCGAGACTGATCCCACCCACCGGCCGAGGAGACCTAATGCGCATGCGTGGCAATGCTGAGCATGCGCATTAGCGCTGCCTATAGGAAAGCATTGAAAAATAATTTCAATGCTTTCCTATGGGGAAATGAGCACTGCTGGAGGTCCAACGTCCAGCGATGCTCTAGCACATGTTTCCTGTGCTAGAAACCAGGAAGTGCCCTCTAGTGGCTGTCTAGTAGACAGCCACTAGAGGTGGAGTTAACCCTGCAAGGTAATTATTGCAGTTTATGAAAAACTGCAATAATTACACTTGGCGGGTTAGGAGTAGTGGGAGTTGGCACCCAGACCACTCCAATGGGCAGAAGTGGTCTGGGTGCCTTGAGAGTCCCTTTAAGGGGACACCAAGTCATGTAAGCAAGATTGAAACTGTATTCTATGATCCTTGCCATAGTGTCCTGAGGTTTAATAAATAGTATTGGTTCTTGTGGCACCTCACCCACCCCCGGATGGTTATAAAGTGACCACAGAATACAGAGATGTAGCATTAGTCTTAAGAATCTCATTTGCGACAGTAATTTATGTGAGCACTATGGTTGTTTCAGGAGCAAAGCCACTACTTTCACTGTGCTGTACATATTAGTTTTGTTGATCTCTCCAACATGTACAAAGGCAGCTCCAATCTGGTGTCCAGATATATACCTATACAGGGAAACCAATACATTGCCAATTTCTCTCTCTCGGCTTGTCACTTGGCAGTAAACGTCGCTTAGTATCCATCCGTATTGCTTGGATTAGATTGTTTTTTATTTTGCACTAACACTTCTCGCCATTACCAATATCTCATTATTGGCCTTTCTCTAGGAGACGTTGCCAAATGGCCTTTTTCTATTCCCACTTGTCTCATCTGTATTAACCAGCCAGTCAGTCTAAAAACAGCCAATGTAATCTTCAATCAAAGGTCTCGCTATAAAACACCTAATAACATTCGCAGGCAGGTGGAGACAGCCAAAAGAAACAGCAATATTCAAGCAATGAATGAAGTCAGGTGCAATAAATGCCATGGCGTGTGTGTGTTTAGCATTAATACTTTGATGTGCTTTTATGTTTATTGTATATAATATAATATACCGAATACTACTTACATTCCTATACTTCAAAAATATTTTGTAAATAGAAAAAAAATGCAATAGGAAAAAAAATACAAAACAATGACTTAACTTTTTTCTTATTCTAGACCAGATCATTTATATTCATATAAATTCCTTCCAATATATAATTTACTATACCAGGATTTTATGTCTTACCATTGTGTTTAATAGTGTAATAACAGACGCACGTTTAATAGCAATACGGATGTGTATATTCTCAATATATAGCACGGTGTTATGTTAGTGTACTATGTAACATAGAAATGTATAGGGGAGAGAATATCAAGGAAATTGTGAATTTTGAAAGTAATTTTTTTCGAAGTCACAGATATCACGTAATAACTCGCTGCAGCTGCACCTGTAAATCGGAGATTAAACCATTTGTTTGTAAAAATGTAAAAATAAAATTCCTGTAGTTTTCTTTTAGTTGCTTTCTCTGCTGGCTAGGTATATAAAAGGTCTAGCCCTTCATTAAATATAGATGGTTGCAATGTGTAAATAAAAACTCAATTGATAACATAGAAACATAGAATGTGACGGCAGATAAGAACCATTCGGCCATTCGGACCATCTAGTCTGCCCAATATTCTAAATATTTTTATTAGTCCCTGGCCTTATATTATAGCTAGGACATCTTATAGTGAGGATAGCCTTATGCCTATCCCACGCATGCTTAAACTCCTTTACTGTGTTAACCTCTACCACTTCAGCTGGAAGGCTATTCCATGCTTCCACTACCCTCTCAGTAAAGTAATACTTCCTGATATTATTTTTAAACCTTTGCCCCTCTAATTTAAGACTATGTCCGCTTGCTGTGGTAGTTTTCTTCTTTTAAATATAGTCTCCTCCTTTACTGTGTTGATTCCCTTTATATATCTAAACATGAATACAAAATTTAATAATAAAAATTCCGTGACGAAGGAGTAAGAGTAATTAATTATTCTGTGTTTTATTTTAGCTTAGCATCTGTAAGCATGGGTATATCACTCTCTACTTAACAAAAGCAAAATGAGTACCTATTAAGGAGTGCGTGCAGATGTAGTGAAAATGTAGGCAGAAGAAAGCAGGACTTTATTTTTAATTTTTTTTGCCTGTTGCGTAGTTTAGAACAATTTAGAAGTTCACTTCTACTGTGGCAAGGTAGAATTTGTCGTCTGAATTTCTATTTGATTTAATGCACTGCAGACCTCAGAAGGACCCAATGGCAGAGAATATTTTTTCTCTGTAGGTTTTTGTGGTGTTTTTTAAATTGCATAAACTGCTTTAGTCGTTGGGTCAAAATAGCTCTGTTCAATTCATTGTCAGTAGCATTAATGAAATTCTCCTCGTGCATTTAACTTTACTGTAGCTCTTTTGGATAAATGATGATATCGATATGCCTGTGCTAGGCCCAAGTTCTCAACATTAAGGAGATCCGCTACTACAGCTCACGGAGAATTTTCTGTCTTGCCCTTTGATAGGACCTGATGCTTTTGATAGGGTTGCTAAATGACATTTTTCCACAGGAGATGAATGCCTGACACATTAATGATTCAGATGACATTTCAGTTTAAAGTGCATTGACGCTTGACTATCCATAAAAAATCCTTTGCTCAACGTTTCCCTGCCAAATCAGCGGTATAACACAACCGTTAAAATCAATAGCCATATAAACCAGGCATTTTGAAAACTCAATAGCAAAGTAAAATGCTGGATTGTGAGATTTCAAAAAAATATATAATGATGCTGTACAGACGTAGTACTGTGTATGGTTGTGTGTGTCTATATATTTATATATAATGAGCCTGGAAGTAATTGTGATGGCGGAACACGATGTGAAGTCCCTCATGATGTATTGAGTCAGAACACTGAGATATGACATCACATCTATCTGTCACTCTGCATAAATAAAGACTACGGAATTGGAGGGAGATCTTTGAAAGCTACCTCTGCCATCACAGCATGCAGAGACAGCTTTCTCTTCACATGGAACTAGGGAAGGTACCCTGTTCTGCCAGAATAAAAGGGAATGCATTTATTTTCTTGGTTGATAGACAATAGGTTGGAAAGTCAGGAAAGCCTAGAGAAAACGGGTGCAACCATCGTCCCATGAAGACATATGCAATCTGTACAAATAGTGGACATTTCTTGGGATCTATCACTCTTTTCTTATCCAGCAACATAGTCTGTTGAAGCTCCTGGGTATTGGAAAACACGACACATTTGAAAGGATCAAGGTAACCTTGTCACCAGAAGATCCATAGAACAACATGCTTGCAGTCTGCTCTGATGAAAATGTATATACCATAAAGTGTGATGCTCTTATTTTAGAATATTTTGTGAATGTGTTTCACACTTTGTTATTCTGTATTGCTCTTTGGAATTAGAACTTCAATTTGATTTTATAGCTTTTTTCTAAGTAAGGTTAAAGGAACACAATAGAGTCGGGAACACAAACATGTATTCCTGACCCTATAGTGTTTAACCCCCCATTTAGGTGGCTTAGCCCCCTTAGAAAATGTGAAAACTCACCTTATTTCCAGTGATGCGCGGCCCCACCCTGATCCGCCTCCTTGGTGACTTCATCAGAATTGCCAATTTCTAGCCAATCCACAATACTTTCCCTATGAAAATGCTGTTTTAGCCAATCAGCACCTCCTTATAGAGATGGACTGAATCCATGCATCTCTATGAGCAAAATTCAGCGTCTCCAGCTGAACAGCAGTGCTGCCTACTGTGCAGCACTCCCCCAGAAAGCACCTCCAGTTGCCATCTGAGGAGTGGCTACTTGGAGGTATCCCTAGGGGGCAATGTAAACACTGCCTTTTCTCTGTAAAGGCATGCAAATGCCTTAAGGGAATGATTATACTCACCTGAACAATTACATTAAGCTGTAGTTGTTCTGGTGACTATAGTGTCCATTTAAGCACCATATGGTGCACTTTACATGGATATTTGGTGGACTTATTGCATGATTTAGTGCCCCACTTATTTCAAAATGCTGTTTTAATAATATAATATTGTCATGTATCCTTCGTAGCCATGTGGCAAAAACGGAGACAATTACCTTCCGAAGATCGAGGGGAGTGCCGCTCGGCAGTCTTGCCATGATGCCTGGTTTGTGCGGCATGTTGGTGAATGCCGGCCGCTGCGGACCCACGCAATTATATAGCCCCACGTCCGTACACGTTAAAGACGATGTCGACGTGCGGGTGATGTCACGCAAAAGACCAACACACATGTTTTGGGGTCAAGGGCTGGGTACAGCCAATCGGATCTGCAAAAGGATTATTTAAACTCACTTATTCCTTAGCTCATTGCCCTGTCGTGGTTTCCCTTAGAGGGATATCCGAGAGCAGTGGCGTACATACCAGGGTCGCAGGGGTCGCAGCTGCGACCGGGCCCGGCCCACCAGGGGGCCCGGCCACCCTGCGACCCAGGTATGTACCCACAGGGCCAGCCTCTTCTGCTGGGGGGCCCCCCGAGGCTGGCCCTGCTGTCACCCGGCTGTCTGGCGGGCGCGCGCGCGAGGGAGCACTGTCCCCTGGGTGCTCCCTCTTCAGCTCCCTCGCGCACCGCACTGAAACCGGAGCCGGAAGATGACGTCATCTTCTGGCTCCGGCATTAGTACGTGGCGCGCGAGGGAGCTGAAGAGGGAGCTGAAGAGGGAGCACCCAGGGGACAGTACTCCCTCGCGCGCGCGCCCGCCAGACAGCCGGGTGACAGCAGGGCCAGCAACACCACTGGACCCCAGGGAATCCCCCCAGCTCTCCCACAGGTAAGGAGGCTGGGGGGATAAAAAAAAACCAAACAAAAAAAACTTTGAGTGTGTTAGTGTTAGTGTTAGTGAGTGTGTTAGTGTTAGTGAGTGTGTGTGTTAGTGAGTGTGTGTGTTAGTGAGTGTGTTAGTGTTAGAGTGTGTGTGTTAGTGAGTGTGTTAATGAGTGTGTGTGTTAGTGTTAGAGTGTGTGTGTGTGTTAGTGTGTGTGTTAGTGTGTGTGTCTGTTACTGGGTATGTTTGTGTGCGTCTGTCACTGAGTGTGTGTCTGTCAGTAAATGTGTGCGTCTGTTCATGAGAGTGTGTGTGTGTGTGTCTTAAGCACTTACATTTCTCCAGCCCCGGACTCCCTTAACGCTGGGGATCTCTCCGTCCCCATCCGCCTCTCAGCTCCGAATGCACATGCGTGGCAAGAGCCACGCGCGCATTCAAACCGCCCATAGGAAAGCATTACTCAATGCTTTCCTATGGACGTTCAGCGTCTTCTCACTGTGATTTTCACAGTGAGAATCGCAGAAAATCCTCTAGCGGCTGTCAATGAGACAGCCACTAGAGGCTGGATTAACCTTCAGTGAAACATAGCAGTTTCTCTGAAACTGCTATGTTTTCAGCTGCAGGGTTAAAACTAGAGAGACCTGGCACCCAGACCACTTCATTGAGCTGATGTAATCTGGGTGTCTGTAGTGGTCCTTTAAGTGTATGTGTTTATGCATGCACTGGCATACATACCGCGGTCGCACGGGTCGCAGCCCTGCGACCAGGTGCCCGCCGCCATGTGTTGCGGCCCCAGCCTGCGCAGAGTAAGTGCTCGCGCGGGGGGAGGGGGGGCCCCGGATCAGTTTTCGCACCGGGGCCCCATAGGTTGTGAGTACGCCACTGTCCGAGAGTGTGTTCCTGATCGTGTTTTTCTCATTTTTGACTTTGGCTTTGTTTTGACTTCCCTCATCTCTGGTACCCTTGACTTTTGGCTTTTCCTTATCGCTGTGTCTCGTTCTGTGTCCCTGACCTCGGCTAGTTTTCTGACTATTCTCAGGTACGTTAAGTCCGGCCATTCTAAGGCCTGGTAAGACGTCGCCCTTAGTTCTAGGGTGTGATACTATTCTGCGTTCTGGATCAATGTAATCCTGACAACAATATATAATGTGTCAAAAGTCAGGTGCCACGCAAATAAACACCCGTATAAACAGTAAGACTCTTCGTGGTATTTTAATAATAGAATAATATACTATATATTTATTCTGTACCCAGGAGTGTGATCTTTCATTCACACATGAGAGGATGGGATTGGAATCCTCATTCTACCCATTTTCCCCAATAGAGCAGGAATCTAAACATGTAAATCCCCTTTAAAAACCTTATATGAACAACAAATACTTACCACCTATAAAGAAAACCAATCCACAGAGCAGGGAGATTGTGTGAGATAGGGGCAGGTGGAGATGAGTACGTTGTTCCATTACATTAACCCAAACACCACTGCATATATAGTGCGTAGTAAAAATCCCTGATACATTTTCTTATAGGAACACTGTGGCGTTAGGAATTCATATATGTATTCCTAACACTACAATCACCTTATCATTCCCCCTTCCATCTATACAAAAAAATAAAAATTACTCACCTTTTCTCCAGAGCAGAGTCTCCCTCAGCACAACCTTGCCCTCCTCCTCGAGTTGCGTCATCATTGAGGAGTGCCTGCAGAATGACAGGCCAATCCAATGATCCTTAATGAGGAGCATTGGTTAACGTAGGCTCATGTGCTGCACTTGCTATGATGTGCCTGCGATTCCTCCGTAGAGAATCATTGAATACAGTGATGCTCTATGGCCGACCGTGACAGCACTGAGCATATGTGTGTGATGTCACGGTATGTTATGGTATAAGAGTCGGGAAGTAAGATTCTCTGCTCTCATACCCATGGGGCCTGGAGGCATAGCTTGAAGCCACGCTCCCAAGTCTTCTAATTAGTTTAATATTAGGATTTGGATGGGTAAGACTGAAGTGGGGGGAGGAGTGTGAGGGAATGCAGGCTATAACAACTTCAATAAGGCGCCGTTGTTAAAGTGCCTACAGTGTCCCATTAACTATACAAGAGGATGCAATCTACATTATTACCACATGGTGGCTCTGCTGTGTGTCTTATTACACCAATGTTATAGACCAAACCTTAACACAAAGGCTTTCAGACTCTCTGAATCACAAATTCATAGTGTCCCTAATTAGGAGGGACAGTCCATATTTTGGACTCAAATTCCTCTGTCCCTCTTTTCTCTCCTAGATTGTATAGGGGCTCCATAATGTAGGTGTGCTTCGGTGTATAACAGAGCTCCACAGCAACAATACTCAATGTAATGTATCTTTAAACTACAATAAATGTGTTAAGCAATCAGTGTGTAAATGAGACACATTGTTTGTTCTAAATGACATTTTAGTTGCATACATTGTTATTAGTAAGCCACATTAACTTTCTCAGAACAGCCCAGCTCATGGTGACACCCACCACTCACACCCCTGAAATTAAAGTGTCCCTCTTTGTTCATTTGACACGTTGGGAGGTTTGCAAACTATTGATTAAATGCAGCAACCCATACGTAGTCAAAGGGTTCATTTTTAATTACGTGTTTATGATTGCTGTCATTCTGTATGACCCACATTCTCCTGTCACATGGGTGGATGGCCTGACATTGTTTTACAATACAGAATTAATTGTTCCCTGGTTGACTGGTAGATGGTTGTGGCTTGAGGCTAGGTACCACAAACCCTTATTTTTAGCGCTATAGAAAAGTAGATGTTTGAATATACCAGGTTACAGTATTGTTCTTTTTCTATGTTTACATTTCACGTAAAACATCAATAACAGAACCAGAACCGATTTCCCTCTAATCTTACAGCTGATCGTTTGCCAATCAAGGAGGATAACAGACTGACCTTCAAAAGACACTATCTCTAGCAGGTTCTACTTCAATACTAAAAATACTTTGTATATGCTGCACTTTGTATCCATGTTGTTAGATTTAAATCCTATACATCCACTTATTTATGTGATACTCATATTTAAAGGGACACTATAATCACTAGAACAACTACAGCTTATTGTATTTATTCTGGTGAGTAGAATCATTCCCTTCAGGCTTTTTGCAGTAAACACTATCTTTCTAGAGATAGTGCAGTGTTTACATTACAGCCTAGTGATAACTCCATTGGCCACTCCTCAGATGGCTGCTAGAGGTGCTTCCTGGGGGCAGTGCTGCATAGTGTGACTGACATTCAATGTCTCCACCCCCTGCATGAAGATACTGAACATTCCTCATAGAGATGCATTGCTTCAATTAATTTCTATGAGGAGATGCTGATTGGCCAGGGCTGTGTTTGGCTTGTGCTGGCTCTGCCCCTGATCTGCCTCCTTGACACTGTCAGTCAATCCTATGGGAAAGGATTGTGATTTGCTCACAGAATCCCTTCTGATTATGTTAGCCAAGCAAGCAGATCAGGGCAGAGTCAGCAGCTGCAGTCTTGAATACAAGTAAGATTTTACTATATTTAAGGGGGGATGGGGAGCAGGGGGGCTAGATGTTGGTTTTAACACTATAGGGTCAGGAATATATGTTTGTGTTCCTGACCCCATAGTGTTCCTTTAAGTATTTGGTGCAATTTGTTTTTTACTATTATCCCTTCTATTTTACTTGTATTGTTCGGGAATACAAGTTAGATTCCTGCTGCCTTTGAGGTTAGCAGTTTATCTTCGTTCTGTTTGTACTTGAAAGCAAACTGCCTGATCTAGAAGCATGAGAAGCAAGATTTCTTCCTAGAATAAAGCATGGCCTGAGGCTGAGAGGCTGAGTCCTACATTGCCTGTGCTTAGCTCTACACAGAGCTCTATTTCCCCCTGTTGGAGAAGACTGGAGGTAGCACAGGGGCCTGGAGGAGAACCAGGCATATTGTCAGACAGTTTGACATCTTATCGTGGGACAGCGTCATGGCTCTCCTGCCACCGTATCCACTACAAAGGGCTGTGGTGGTAACGGTGCTTGTGGCATTCCTTTAACACCATCTTTCGGTAAAGAGTGTCTGGTGATGTGATGGAAGGTCCCTCAGAAGCCAAGACGTGTCCCCGAGAACCAGTTATTGTCCCAGTGACAGCTAGTGTACGGAATACAATGAATTTTTTTGCTGAGGAATAAAGCCATCAACACTCCGTCGATCCATGCCAGCTATTATAATAATGTTGTCATTTTGTAATTTTTATTGAGTTGTTTTTTTTGGAGCATGGAAACAAAAGAGAAAATATGTTAGTTTTTCAGTTGAGGTTTAGGATTGATTTTCTGATTTAAACAACATTTTATTTATCAGGGCAGCAGCATGTACCAATCTTTCTATGCAAATGGAAATAGAGAATAAAATTGGAAATGCTCTGTACAACAAACAACTATGAAAATTTAAAGACCCAATGGTACCTTATTGCTGATTTCAAGGCCAACACTAATTAAAGTATGATTGAATGATGGCCTATGATCATGATTTGCATGCTGCTTTGCAGACTCCATCAGCACATAATGTATCCCAAATGTAGTTCAGTACTTAATGAAAATGAAAACAGTGCCATGCTAGAATGTGTTCCGACAGAATGTACCCGCTTGCAAAATGTAATCTTCCCAGCAGAGGGCGCTGTTATACCTATACTTTAATGTGTTGGCCTTGACTGCCTGAATGATTCAAAGACAATTCTAATATCTACTTATACCACATTGCTTCCCAAAATGGATACATCGTGCATAATGCACATTCTTCTCCCACTTAAAAGGACTTTATAAATGACTGTGACTCTCATGACATCATTGGTAATGGCAGAGAAAGTTTCCAGCAGGTATGCACAGAATTACATATTATCCTCGCAAAAAAATCACCAGTTAATATTTATATATGTAAATTAAAATTAAAATAAGTACAAATAAAACTGGTTATCAGAACACTGCACCTGCCTCCTTCAAGTTGGCTACCATAAATGGGTATGAGCAGCCAAGTGTGGAGTTACTAGTCCTTAAAGGTTGCCAATTTTCTTACCACCATGCCAAATTTCAGAACTAATTATACATGTGTGACATCACAAGAGATGGCATCCACGGATATTACGTAATATCTTCACAGGGAGTGACATAAGAAAAACTAAACTGTAAGGAGAACATTCCCTAAATCCCTAAAAAAAAACATGTACTTACAATCCACTGACTGTCTGACTGTGTGTGTGGCATTGGGTATGCTCAGTATCAGTGTGTGTACACTGTTTCTGAGTCTGTGTTTAGCAGTGTGTGTATAGCAGTTTGTGTCAGTTTGTATCTATGGCAGTATGTCGGTGTGTGTATACTCTAAGTGTGTGTGTAGTATTGTGTTACTGTCTCTATATGTATAGCAATATGTATCATTGTGTACATGCTGTCTGAATGAATGTGTGTAGCAATGCGTGTATACCGTGTCTCTGTTTGTGTGTGGGTATAGCAGTGTGCCATTGAGTGTATACTTTAATTATGTATATAGTAGTGTGTGCGGCAGTGTGCCTCATTGTGTGTATACTGAGTCGAGGTGTGTACATGTGTAATTGTGTGTGTATAGCAATGTGTGTAGTTGCCATGTATGATAGAGGTGAGTGTTCTGGTCCCATTTCTCTCACCTTTCTCACAGAGACCAGTCAGAGAAATATACCATCCTTTGCCTTGGTGGTATTTTTGTAATATTTCAAATACCGGCTGTGCCAGTAATATACCAACCAGGGGGCATCCCTACTAGCCCCCAAATGCTGCACTTAGGATCCAATGGATTATTGTATATGTATTGACTGTGCATGCAAACATTTACATATCTATCCGTCCTGGCAGCTATCATTCTAGTTCACCATTTGTTAAGACAAGGCTCAAAATGTAAATTCCTAAGCTACTATCCAGGCCTTAAAAGTAATTCAGCACCTCGAGTCTGAGGGTCCGTGGCATACTAATTAAGGGGTAATTTTTGGCTGGAAAGTGAAAATATTGAGCCTTGTGCTATAGGACATCTTGCACAGAAGCTATTTAGGTTAGTATACTATATAAAGAAGTCTGCAAGTCGCTTGTATAGTACCATGTGTAGATAAAAAAAAAAGCACTACGGAACAAGGCTCTGTCATCTTTGATAAACTGGTTTAATCATTGTCAAATTCACAGATTCTTGTTTCACAAACCATGGCGCACAAAAGTCTAAGTGGACCCTTCTGCAAATCAAATAGGTTGTTCAATCGGTGCTTTAACCAACTGACTTATCTCACAAGCCTGAATGATGTACAAATACCAATAGCTACAATAAAAAGCACAGCTAGCCTGTATAGGACATATGTGCATTCAGATTATTATGTTGAAGTGCTAAGAGGGGTTTTGAGCAGATGCTGGCTGCTGGATTTGTGGACACTGAAAAGTTAGGGAAGATTCTTCGATGACAACCATTGGCACACCACTCATCGTTACCGTAAAAGCAATTTAATGACATTTCACAGTTAAATCTCACAGATTGTGTTGCACAGGTATGATCTTTGTTTTGCTATGGCCATTCGACAGTGTTAAGAATCATTCATGAAATCTTTTCAAATGCCACGTACATTTTTTAAGGATGGGAAGAGTGCAGGAATGCATGTGCATAACATGTCTGGTGTACATTGTTTTATAATATTTGTTGGTGCTTGGGTGTGGATTGATGTACATAAATGGCAGTGTGTCCGTGGACGTTGTTTCAGTGAGTGTGGATGTAGGGAAGTTCAGAGAGGTTCTAAATCTATTCTTCTTTGTGGACAAGCATCTGAGTTTGTATTTCAATGTGTCAATGTATGAATATGTGTATTTAAATATCAAAAAGAATCATGTGTAGCTAGGTGCATAGAGAGATAGTGTGGTGTCTAAGACCTCCTCTTCATGTATGGCTTGGTGTGATTGCGAGTGGTTGCCATATGAGGGTTTATTCCTCAGTAGTAAGGGGGTGTTGCCTAAGTAAGGGTCTCGCTGGAGGTGCGGAGCGTGCTGTGTGTGGTCTGCGATGGGGCCCTCTGATCGTTGTGCGGTCTGCCCCTTCCTGCAGCTAGGTGTGGTGTTGCCTAAGTGCTGGCTACTGTTCAGTTGGGTACACATCGTAAGATCGTTGTATCTCTACGATCCAATGACATATCAACCATAAGAGAGTATATAGCAGGCTAGGTTAGTGTGAAAAAGACAAGAGAAAAATTAAATAAATATATGAATAAAAAAACAAAAAACATAAAAACTTGCTGGTGGTTAGGGACGGGGCCTGACCAGCATGGAAGACAGACGTGCTACTGCAGAGCTCCTCAGACGATAGGGCAATATCTGTCATTTATGGCCCTAAACAACTCAAAACTGGCAACCCAAATAGACTTACCTGACCCACAAAGGGGCACTAAACTGACACTGAGGTCTGCAAGCAATCTGAGGCCGGCTGGCGGACTGACTTCTGACATGAGGCCTGGCGCTCGAAGAGTGGGAGAGGCGGCCGATCTCCCGGTCCGGCGCCACAAGATGCCGGCACATAGCAAGCAAGAGCCCCGTTACTCCCTCCCCTGGACTGTCGGGGGTGATCGCGGTCCACATCAGGGAGGCAAACTTAGACCAGAGAGGGTGCAGTGGGGGACTGCACTGAAAAGCACGCACCAGCATGGCAGATGCCACGCATCCCCCAAGCCTACAGATCCACAGCATGGGACCCTACAGAGGTTGGATGAAATCTTTGACAATTTCTGGCGCAAGCTGGAGGCCAGACTACAACCGCTTACCTCATTACAGACAAGCGAGCGACACATGAGCAACGAGCACAGCGGTACCAAAATGGCCACCATACCGCACCTGAAGCGGAGCAACTTGGGCCTACCAACACTAGAGCAGAGGGAAGCCTGTGAAACCAAGACGGAAATCAAGCCAGCAGCACCCACCAAGAGGGCGTTCGAAACTGCAGTCCTGACTGCCCGACACCCTTCTGGGCTGGGAGCCCACTAGGAGTTCACTCCATGCCGTCCATACACCCGTGGGGACACCCGGGACAGGGAGAACCCACGGGCCCCCGAGCCAACCACCGAGATTGGGAGGCTCCATGGACACAAGGCGAGGGCTCTCACTAAGGCCCGGAGCCGGAGAGGCAAGAATCTGGGACGCAGAGGAAACTCCCGAACGGAACGGCGAATCCGCCAAAACACAACATACCCACCTGTCTCCAGCGGCCATTGCACACAGACCCTGACTGGGAGAAACAATACCGATATGTGGACATTACCTCTGGGCAACTCTGACAAGGCCACTCTGGGGGCCAACACCATCCCAGCCACTGGCGTGGGCTGAGGGATGCACTGAGACTCTTAAGTTAACTCTGGCTGGAGTGCTGGGTAACACACCTTCCGATTAGCTAAACCATAACGCATACGTTTGTTATATTTTCCTATTGTAGCCTAAAATCCTGTCTCCTCGCTAAGCAACATCCCCCTAGAATAAGTTAAGTTGTGAAGGCCTAGCCTGACATAATATATACCAGACACCAGCCTATTTGCAGCATAAGTACCACGTTTGGTCTGATATGCCATGAACCCAGCCTGTTTCCACTAATGGTCTCCCCCACACATCACACACCACTCTCCCTCCATTTAGTATCACAGTGGCTCCAACAGTCTCTGCCTCCCCATATCTGCCTAGCATGTTCCAAGCATTTAATATGCAGAAAATTCAATTTGTTTCTTGAATAGCTTAACTGCAGTATATATTCAGAATTTTCGACATATTTGCCTTGCTTTTGCATCTCTATACCCTATATGCTGATTTAGCATGATTCAAGCTTGTACCTAAATATAAAATTAGTGCACTGTTCTAACGTACCCTGATGCTCTCAATGTTATGCTATCATTGTTCTGAAACTTGCATGTGGACTGCCTTTGGGGTACCACATGCCCGTATGTTACCCTCATATGCACTGCAAAAAAACAAAAAACAAATTGCTGGTGGTTAGTGTCAGTTTTTCTGTAACAGTCTGGTTTAGATGTTCTGCGAGTGTCCCGTTTTCTCAGGTGGTCGTGGGGAGCCTGCCGGTGTTCCGAGGCCCAGAGGAGGTGGATGGGCCTGTGGCTGCTCCTGCTGGCCGAAACGGTTTCAGATTGGACACGTCCCAGATGTGTGAGGCCTTCGGAGGTGGTGCTGTGGACCACGGTGCGCTGGTTAGAGGTTTGAACCGGCTTCGCCATATCAGGGTGGGCCTAGACAGGTCCTGGTAGAAGGTCAAGTGGGCATTTTCAAAAGAGTAGGAGGGCTGTCCTCTCATCGCTGACATAAAGGCTATTTGTGTGGATCTTGTTTGGAGCTGGAGGATGACATCCCTTGGGGATTCCGCCGGGGCTCTAGGTGCTTTTGGGATGCGGTATATTTCTTCTGTAAAGGCCTGTTTGGCCTGCTTTGAGGTGAGTATTATGGTCAGAAGCCTCCTGGCGTAGTGTGGCAGGTCTTCGGGGGTCACCGTCTCTGGGATTCCCCTGATTTTTTTTTTTGATTTTTTTTTAATTTATATTTTATTAGAGTTATACGCATGTATACATCTGTGCCATTATATGCGATGAATAAACAATTAGAGAGTATTGTAAGGCTATATATGGTCCAGCAAACACAGTTATACCAGCAAAAGATGAAGAATAGGGACAAAAAACAAATGGAAGGCATCAGTCAAAAACGATAGTATTTGTCTAGAGGTTAGGTGTAGTGATTGACCATATAGGTAAACGGCAACTGCGTTTATAACGCCCAGGGCAGCAGGAATAGCATATAGTCAGTCCATTAGTAACCGCTATGGAGTGTCCGAACTGTCTCTGACGGTAGGTACGTGTCTTTTAGTCAGGCTGCTCCGCTGGTTCGCTCCTCCTGAGGCTCTTTTCTCACGTGGTGTATCTGCCCCGTTTGCCTCCTCCGATGCGCTGGTGGCTGATAGGCCTAGTTTATGATAGAGTGTCTCTGGGTTATCCGAGGATGTCAGGGTGAGTATTTCCGTGCCTTGCGCGACGGCCAGGGAGCCTTCTGCATTCCTGCGGTACTTGACTGAGCAGTTTCGCAGCTTCTTAGCCACCGGTGCCAGCTGCCTTCTTTCTGCTAGGACTGGGAATGGGAGGTCACTGTAGATGGATAGGGTGTGACCCTCAAAATGTACTTGACCCATTGTTCTGGATTTGTTCAGGATGGCGGACCGCACCGCAATGTCTCTGGTTGTTACAATAACGTCTCTCGGTGCGTCTACTGGTGCCGCTGCAGCTTTGCGCACCCGAAAAGCAGCCAGGATGCATGGGGTGTCTGTAGCCTTTTGAACTCCCAGTGAGGTAATCGGCTTGTGTACATATGGCAGTATGTCCCCCCCCCCCCCACTCTACCTGTTCAGGTATGCCTCTCAGGCGTACATTTCGTCGACAGTGCCGGGACTCCAGTGTGGTCACCATTTTTTGTAGTTGCTTGACCTGTGAGGCGAGACCATCCACCTGTTGTGCAGTTGTCTTGAGTTGAGTGTCCCGAGCCTGTTCTCTGACCTCAACCGCTGACACTTTATGCTGCAGGGCCTTTACGTCAGCTTGTGTTTCTTGGAGGTCTGACTTCCACACTTCTCTTAGGTCCACTAATAACCTTTTAATGTCCCCCTTTGTGGATCGGGATGAATCTTCGTCTGAGTCAGCTTGTAGGTATACACCAGCTGGGTGAGGAGAGTTACTTGAGTCTCCCTCTTCAGGTGAGTCATCTGAGGCCTCTTTCTCACTATAATGTTTGGGTGCCGGTGCTGGCAAGGGTGCCCTCTCAAAGGATAGCCTTATATCCTGAAGTGCTTGTCTTTCTATCTGCATCTGTCTCGTGTTTGCGCCCCATAGTTGCTGTGGGTTGTTAAGGGTGCCAGCAATTACCCTTGCTGGCGTGGGGGGGGGTGGTCTCTGGTCTCTGGTGGCATCTACACCGGCCGTTAAGCCTCCAAGTACGTCTGCGCACGTGTGGTAGGCCGCGGTTCGCGGTGCCGCCGATGTCGGAGTTAACACCCTTGTTGCGGTTCAAAATGTTCACCGGGTGTCCCTCCAGCCTCTGTTGAGTGGCCTGGTTGTGGATGGGCTCGTTTCGAGCGGTATATACCCCAGTTTTGTCGTTTTGCCGGAGCTCTGGCGAGTTGCGTCCTCTTGGCTCGGCAGTAAGGCTCTGCCCCCAGATTCCCCTGATTTTAATGTTCCGGCTCCGGCGCTGGTCCTCCATGGCATCTATGTGATTGGTGAGTAATGTCTGTGCTTGTTGGATTTCTTAGGTTTGCTTTTTTATCGATACATATCTCGTGTTTAGGCCCTCCCGTGCCATTGCGCGGTCTGCCGCAAACATTGCGCGGATATTGCGGAGCAACGCCTTAATGTCTCCTTTTGTGGAGGGCATCTTGTTGTCCTCATCTGAGGAGGGATGGTGTAGACCCCCAGTGTCTGGGAACTCGTCCAGCTCATCCAGAGCTCGTTCTTCCAGGATGGCAGGGTTTGTTTCGCCATTTTCTTTTGGCGCAGAGTTTCCCGCGGCCTTAGCTGGACGGAGGAAAAGGTCCCCTATGTCGCGGGCCCCCGTTAGTTGAACAGGTCCTTGATGTTTGGACTTCTTTCCCATTATGGGACAGCTTGTTCTGGTATGTTAGAAGTTAAAATTAGTAGCTTGATATTGCTTGTTCAATCTTAATGCTACGGAGCTCGCCTCACACGCGTCTGCTCTTGATTACCATTTTTATACATGAAAAAATGAGAAAAAATGAGAAAAAAAATTCTAAAAAACAAAATAAACCTTGTAGGTTCTCAGGAGATTCATCATTAAGTGGATCTTCCTGCAGCTGCAGACAGACCCCTCCAGCACCCACATAAGGATAAGACATGATGGAGTAGGCAAGTTACATGCAGTGGTGGCATAGTGAGAGAGGGCAAATGATAAGAGAAGGGGGCAGGTAATGTTATATTGAGAGAAGGCAGGACATATGTGAAGAGGTGGTTCAAATACATCTCTACATTCCCACACTATCCTCCATGCAAATACACCCTATGCATTCACCCACAGTGCTAACCCATGCAAATGCATCCTTTCATTCACACACTGATCACTCACCAGCACGTCAAACAAATCCAGCCCTTAGTCACACTGATCCTGCATACAATGATTTCACACACTAACATTTCCTCCATATACATTACAGTCCACGCATGCACAGAAACTAATCATTCATGCACCTAAACCTTGCATTCACACACTAATAACCAGGGGAATATACTCCTGAATCATACACACCAGCACTTCACACAAATTCAGCTCTCAGTCACACTGATCCTCAATGCAAGCACACTCCTGGAGTCACATATAGACACCACAAAAATACATCTCTTCATTCACAGACCCAGTTTATTCACAGACACACTGACACTCTTCTCTTGGATCAGTTCCATAAGACTACTTTGAAATTACAAGTGTTACAATCATAACGCAGGTATTTGCTGTACAAGCACGAAGATAATGGCAATCCAAGTATGTTTTATACCCATTACTTTATGACTGACACAAAGGACGAATGCATGTCAATACTTTTATTGATTACTGTCAATAATGGCTGTCTGTAATGTCCTGCACAGTCCATCATTTGGACAGTACGAGCCATAAAATCAGATATATTTCTACCTTTCTCATAATGGATTTTAATTTTTTTTTTAAAGATGGTGCAATAATTTAGATACTTGCTTTATGTTATGCATTAATTTGGCAGATATTGTCCCTGGTGGTCTTTCTCCCTTAGCGCAGACGCGGTTTGTTTTGTTTGTAGCTGACGAAAAAAATAAACTTTATTTTTTTATCCATGGGCCACAAAAGTAAACACTATCGATATTTTTCACCACATTCAAAATAAATCAATACCTCAGCTACAGGCAAGAATTTCACTCATCCCAAGTGGGAGTTACCTTGGCAACTGCTTAGTAACATGACCGCGGTCCGCGGACGATCAATTAACGTGAATTAGAACATTAATGGACTATTCACTAAACCGTAAATTACCAAGTTGGAAACATCACTAAATCGAAGAATGTTCCCCTTTAATTTTGCAAGATTTTCAATTGATTACATTTCATTATTTAATTAATGTGTTTTATTGCTCATATTTATTGTAGTCCAATTCACTGAATGGGTGCTTCAAACATTTATGGGAAATGCCATTGTAATTAAAAATTTATATTACGGCACTGATGCGGTAAAAGATCTTAAAAAAGATCTCTGTACTGACAATTTTATTCTAAATCTCAAATGTAGCCTGATAGCTATTGATTGAAAGGCTTTAACCTCTTAAGGACACAACTTCAGAAATAAAAAGGAATCACAACGGATTATTTCCATCATGTGTCCTAAAGGGGTTAAAGGTAGGCTTGTTATTTGATGTCAGTAGATTCCCAAATGCAACATATATTGTACACTTTCTGGTTTCTGATGAGGGTAAATTAACATTACATCACATTATGATTAATTCACTAAACTGTGAGCTGAGTTAAAACTGAAAAT
The DNA here is from genome assembly GCF_036172605.1 of Pelobates fuscus. Taxonomy (NCBI): domain Eukaryota; kingdom Metazoa; phylum Chordata; class Amphibia; order Anura; family Pelobatidae; genus Pelobates; species Pelobates fuscus. Next base: position 112,056,831 of record NC_086327.1, on the reverse strand, counting down.
TCATTGGCTACAATGGCTCACCACTAGACAAAACCCGGGACCACGCCCACGAAGGACGGACGACGACGGTTGAGGGCCTACGGATCTAAGGTCAACGCACCCGCAGACCAGGAGATCACTGCACACACACCTGGGGACAGGGCACTCGAGGACCAAGGCAGCGACACCCGAAGACCACAATGGGAACACATGCAACAGACATGTGCCATGGGGCCTGGGCGCTGGCAGGATGCGGGGGTTCGGGCCCCCTGAGGAGACCCCACCCCTAAACCCCCCCCTCAGGAACATGACATACTCCCCCACAAAACACGAAGACAGAACGAACACAGACACCACCACAGGACCATGCGGTACCACACAGAACACCAGACCTTCCCCCCCCACTGTCCTGACCTCCACAAGACATAAGTGACAACATCACACCCAAGTAGAGAGGAGGAGGGAGGACACCCAAGAACTCACCCCGACTCAATAACTCGCCACCTCAACACCCCTAAAGCGCCCACGGTCCGATGAGTCGAGACACGAACCTGCCCTGAACCAACACTGAACCCCGACCGTAGACATGGGAAGGTTGAGACTGAGATCCAGGGCGAATGAGACTCAAAGACCAGGGCACCACACTAGATAATGGGAGGCTAACACTACCCATAGAAGCCCGCCAAACGAGCCCCCCACCCATCGGGACTATAAGCCATTAACCCCCCAAATACTAAACTAACACCACCAGCGGCACACCCACAAGCACACATCCCCCATACCCACAACCACACGAAAACACGCAGTTAGCCCGACTGACCCCAACCCGGAGACAGCCTCAAACAGAAACACCACAAGGGCCCCATGTGATGACATTGTCATCAAACTAATATGGTGACCAGGAGTCATGTGACCAAGTTCATGTAGATCTTTCTTACAGGGGGATAAGCTTTACCCTTTGATATGGTAATTGGGTAATTCGATACCTATACAAGTCAGGAAAGAGAGAACCACTTCCTCCTATCCTCATCTCTCTCTGTTCCTTCTTGGCTGTGCTGCAGAGCAGACGTGGGCAGATGCCATGTGCTAGCATGGGGAACCATGTTACACTCTGTTGCTTCCTTTTCTTCCTTGGTGGTTGTGATGTTGGACTTGCTATTTGGTTTGCTGTACTTCATTGATTGTGGTTTCTACGTTGAACGAATTGCTACATTTTAGACCAATGAAGGCAATTTGTAAAAAAAAAAAAAAAAAGTCATTTTTATTTTTTGCAGATCGATTAATGTTACCTAATATGTGCAATTTCCTTGTAAGTTCTCCACAATTAACTTTTTAGAGTTTTTTTTTTTTTTAAGCCAATGTATTGCTAAAGAGGTATAAGCATTATTAGGGCAGATTTAGATCTTAAAACATTTTATGGATGGTTGTCTTTGCGGATACATAGATAATTTTACGTACATATGATTAGTAGTCCGCTAACCTTGTCACTAGACGTTAGAGAACCATATTGTTAGAAAACGGAGCATCGTAGGCTAGCGATCACTGCAAGAGATCAATTATCTGCTGGTTCCATTTCTGACTGGTCGGAAAAAGCACAGTGCAAACTCGGAACTCAAACTTAATCCGTTCCAGAAGGCTGTTAGAGTTCTGATTTGTTCGAGAACCAAATCAACATTTCCCATAGGAATTCAACTGTGTACCATATGGCCACATGCATGTTCTATCTTCCTATTCACCTCTTAACCATTTCTTCTATTCACACCTCACACATTCCACTCTCCTAGCCTCATCCACACATAGGTGCTCTATTTCTCTGGTCTTATACATGGCATAAGCCTTACTTTCTCATATGTTCAGAGTTAGATTTTTCTTCCATTTAGAGTTACATTATCCTCCACTTTGTTTTTATGGACCCCTCACACTTTTCCACATCTAGTCACTTTATTTTCATTACACGTCACCATGGTTACATGATGCGAGCATAATCATTTACATAGTTTTCATGTCACCATGCACGTGCGGTCACACACTTCCAGCCCACACAGCGTTCTGAACACTGATCTATTGGGCACACCTGTGATGTGGGATTATTAAAAATCTTTATTGTACTTGTATTGAATTATTGCACTAACTCCATTTTAACTTCATACTGTGACAATCCTCCATTTTGTCCTCCTAACCTGACTTCTTCAATCCTCCATTTTGTCCTCATGACCTAACTTGTTCATTTTAAAAACTACCTTACATGACAGAATTTCCCAGCACATCTTATACAATAGACAAAGACTGTATTTTCTATAAAGACATGATTAACACAGGAATTGCTGACTTTCCCTTAACTTGCAACATAGTATAATTTGAAGGCCATGAGAACACAGTAGTAATGAAATGTTCTATTCATAAGAGACCTTGCACCTGGCCACGAGGCCTGAGATCACTGACCGTGTAAAATGACGCTCAAGACCCCCTTGTCCCCACCCGTGTCCAGAACAATCCCACCTCTTGGTGGGTGGGCACGGGACTAACCACTTAGTTTTTGAGCCAATTAATAATATTGATAGGTGGACACTAATCCCGACACTTAGCAATTAATCCAATTAATGATGTTTATTTGCTGATATTCTAATAATCAATGATGACGTAAAATGCCTCTTAAAAGGGCCTGCGCACCCGCTTTTTAATCACTTGCCAATAAATTTTCTCGAAGTTATTTTAACCTGAACCTTGTGTGTCAGACTTAATTACTTCAGCGTATATACGCAATTTAATTTTATTGATTTGGACAGGAACAGATAGACATTTAAACATTTTGGTTTACTGCTAAAAAGTACCATAACAACTTGGCGCCCAACGTGGGGCATCGGGCTATGTCCGGCCGGTGAGCCGTCCTAAGGAAGACAAGGGTGGACGGAGGAATCCAGGGGGAAGGAAAGGAGATTGATCACCTCCAGGTACACGGTAGAGACTTCTGCAGAGCCACCGGTATGTTCCGGCCCCTTTGATTGACCCGTCCACGTGTCTGTGACTGCTTCCCGGGAGGACATCAAAGACAGGTAATATCTTGCCCGGTGTCTCGTTACTCATTTGTTTACCTGCATTTTAGTCTATCTGTTGCCTGGGTGTGTTTGGATTGTGTTTGAATTGTTTGCCTGTTTCCCCATTTTGAGATAAAGGGGGGGTGAGCCTGCAGGGGATTTGCCTGGGGTTCTGTCTTGCTTGTTTTCCCCTTTTTGGGATAAAGGGGGGTGGACCTGAGGGGACTTGCCTGGGTCTTCAGTATATCTGTCTATCTGTTTGTATTTTACCCCTTTTGGGATAAAGGGGGGTGGACCTGAGGGGATTTGCCTGGGTCTTCTGTTGCCTGTTTTACCCCTTTTAGGAACCACGGTGCTGTGGTTGTAGGGAAAAAGGGGGGTTGACCTGTGGATGTGTTCCTGGGGGTCTTCTTTTCCTGTTTAACTCTTTTAGGAGCCTCGTGGCTGGGGCTGTAGGGAAAAAGAGGTGTGTTGGATCTGTGGAGATTGTGTAGACTCATAGTTTCCTGGGGATCCTTCTTGTGTCACTTTGATAGCCTTGCTAGCTTCTCTGTGCACGTTACTCTGCTTGCAGAGTGGTGGTACCCTCCAGCTTTGAGCGCTGAGCTGGAGCCATTCCAATTTTTATTTTTGTGGTGTGTGAATTCGGGCAGGCATTGCTGTCTTCATCACCACGGAGTAGTGAGACTTATAAAGTGGGTTTTTATAGGGGCACTACAAGGGTGAGGGTAGCGCAGACACTATTAGTGGGCTGCTGTGACGAGGGAGGCATATGGATTTCGGACCGGTGTTAGCTGTTATCCTTGGCCGTTGGTAGTAAGATACTACGGGATTGAGGGAGGTGACTTTGGAGTAAGCACACGAGTAAAGGAAAGGAATTACTGCTGATTTCATTTGAACTGTGATGCATGCACTGTATTTCAACTGTATTGTTGTCTTCAAAAATCAACAATGAAAACCTGCGTTTTCTTGAGTGTAGCGCTAAATGTGATAGAATAATACAATAGTGAATAGTGCTCTTAATTGCACTTACCCTCTTTTATACACTTGTATACATGAAAAAAAGGGAAAAAATAGACAAATAATTGTGCAGTATGTTTAAGCTGGATTAGAAAATTTTTTGTGAATTCTGAAGATAGAGTCAAGTTCACTCACATTTGTTAGAGCCTTTTATAGATATAGGGCTCTAAACTTCCTGGCATCTGTGTCTTTTAGGGTAGACCACACGACCCCCCTCTCACGATATACGTATACGTGTTTTCCTCCAAGTTTAGATAGAAAAAGAGACACAGGTAATCTGATCTGAGCGTAGTATTCCCAAATACTATAAATATCAATGAAAGAATAAGATATAGTATTGCTCACCTTTTTTAGAGCCTTTGTTAACCGGCTCTAAGTGTATTAGCCTAGTGTCAATTTGTGGGGTGACACTACCCCTTTCTGGAATCACTTCGACAGGATACAGCAAAGAAGGTTGAGTATAAAAATATATTTATTATAAAATGAATATTCTAAAATTATGTATACAGTTTTACTAGAAAATAATAAAATCTGAAATATCATATGTAAAATACAAATATTTGTTGCCAAAACGCGTTTCGCCGTCACACGGCTTCCTCAGTCGGCTTCTGATCTTCTTCTGAATAAAATCGCTTATATGTCTTTAAATCGACCGCCAAAATCTCCTGATTTTTAGTCCGGTGTGTTTCTAGTGGCTCGGGTTGATGTCGTCGCGTCACTTCCGGTCCTCCGTACTACATCTCCCATGGTGCTGTGCGGATCTCGGCGTCACTTCCGGTGTGTGTCAGCGGTGTTATGGGAAATTGAGTCCAAAGTGACATCGTTGTATAGTTCGTTTTTAGTCCGTGATTGTATTTTAAGCATATAAATCATATGTTCCGGGTAGAAGTAGAACGAGATAATTGTAACGTTAGTATTCAGGAACAATTTGACAGAAAAGTGCAATTATTGAGATGACAATAAATAGAAATAAAATTATAAAAACAGAGAATAATCTATTATAGATTTGTCTATATTTAATTCCTTTGTTTAGTGTCATATGTCCACCTCTGCAGGTTTGGCTGGGGGTTGTTTTTATCCTTTAAACAGTGAAAATGGAATACGATAAAGGGGCAATAGAAGTGATTGGATCCCTTAATATTTCTAGCAGCATACATTTTGAAGATTCTCAGGGTTACAAGTTATTTCTATTCTAAAGAGTGTGGAATTTGTTCTGACATAAAAAAGTCTCTGAGTCTTTTCCAATATGGGTTGTGATCATATGTATGTCCTTAATTGTTATTTAGTCTGGGGTGGGAAACGATATTAGTAATGTGATATATTAGTAATAAAATTTTTGGAGAATACAGTCTGTTGAAGGAATATTTGACTTTGAATTAGTCTTTGAGTTTATTTTCAAGAAATTCTTAATTTGGTTAAGGTGCAATTGCTGTAGGCGTAAAATTCTTAGAAGGGTTTGGTTTTAAAAATTAAGATTTTAAAATTTAAAATTTTAAAAGGATCTTTTTTATAGATATGAACTGGACCTCACCTTTTTTAAAAAAATTATTAAAAAGTCTAAAAGGTTAAGAGGTTAAAGGAAATGGCAAAGTTCGAAATCCGCATTCAAACCATGGGGGGCTAGGGTGTTCAAATTAAAAATCCACTTTGTCTCGATTTTTCCTAGCTTCTTTATTTCATCCTCCCCTCTCCAATTTAAGGTGATTTTCTGTATAGCTGAAAAACTTAGAAATTGGGGATCGTTGTTGTGTACCTCTTTGAAATGGTTGGAAACGCTATGTTTATCATATCCTCTCTTTATGTTTCGTATGTGTTCATTTATTCTCACGTATAAAGGACGCTTGGTTCTGCCCACATATAGGAGATTGCAGGAACATTGTAGTAGATATATCACTCTCTTTGAAAAACATGTAGTCATTTCTCGTATTTTGTATTTGTTTTCTTTTTTTGAATCCGAAAATTCTATAACGTGTCTTTTTACACTCTTTGTGTTTTTACAGGCTGAGCATAGGCCACAGCCGAAAAAACCTTTCTTTTGAAAGAAAGGGGTGGGTTTTTTGTCTTTTATATGGTTGTGTACTAGTTTTTGTTTCAGATTGGGTGCTCCCCTGTATATAAATCTAGGCTTCTCTGGTAGAATCGAGTACAGCATTGGGTCGTTCCTAAGCATCGGCCAGTGTTTACTAATTATTCGTTTTATTCTGTTACTTTCTTGATTAAAATTACTAATGAAGGGTAGGATGTTATGTTCTTTTGTGGTTTTCTGTTTATATTTCAATAGAGAGGATCTGTCCATTGTTTCTATTTGTTTAATAGTGTCCACAAGGGATTTTTCTTCATAACCCTTCTCTATAAACTGTTCTTTTATTCTTATGGCTTGGGTTCCAAACGTGCTTATGTCTGTGCAATTTCTGCGGATCCTCATTATCTGTGCTTTTGGGATATTTTTTAACCAGGGTGAAAAATGGCAGCTGTTTAGAAAAATGTAATTGTTTACATCTACTGATTTAAAAAAGGTTTTTGTCTTAATTTGGTTTTCTTCTATAAAAATTTTTTCAGGAGGGACGCCAAAAAGGGAAATACAAAGCAGCACAATCCCCACAAAATACAAATTCCCCTCAGAATACCACCCCCAAAAGACAAAGGAATTTAAGGGGAGGGGCACACGAGGAGGTAAGACACACAACAAGATAAGAAAAACACTAACACAATCACAATCAATTATTTTTAATCTAACGGGGAATCCCCTACCACTGGCCGAACAAAAGGTTCTAAACAAAGGACTAAAATTTGTTCCTACACAACCCTTAAACAAATTCGACATTTTTATAGATCTAAATAAATACAAAAGACAACTATGTTTAAAAAAATGTTTTATGAGAACAGACAAATTAACATATCAAACCTCACCTTCAAAATATGTACACACTGACCTTAAGGAAAAATCCACTTTCTTCCCAAATAATTTTGTATCCAAAGAGATGATTTCGTTTGAGAATGCGGTCATGCAAGAAATAAATCAAATCAAACCCAAAAATAAGAGACAAATGAATTTAAACAAAGAGGAGTGGTTAGCACTAAAAGCACTTCAGAAGAACAAAGAAAAAGTAATCAAACCAGCCGATAAGGGAGGTGGGATTGTAGTTATGAGAACGGTGGATTATCTACAAGAAGGCCTAAGACTAGTTGGAGATGGGGACACATATGAAAAGTTACCAGGAAACCCGACATTTACCATTAAGACAAAATTTGAAAATTTATTACAGAGGGGAAAAGAAATAGAGATATTAAATGAAAAAGAATATAAATACCTCAACATCATGAAACCAAAAATCCCTGTTTTTTATCATTTACCAAAAATCCACAAAAATGCCACCAATCCTCCAGGTAGACCGATAGTCTCAGGCATAGGCTCGATATCAAGTAGACTATCGGAATACCTGGATAAGTGCCTACAACCAATCGTACAAAAAACTAGAAACTACCTCAAAGACACACTCAATATTATTCAAATTTTACAAGAAATACAGTGGGAACCAGACTACATTCTAGTCACCGCAGATGTGAGCTCACTATACACAATCATCTCACATACTAGAGGAATAGAAGCCACACAATTTTTTCTAAAGAATGATGATTTTTATCCAGATGAACAAATTAATTTTATAACAGAGGGAATAGAACTCATTTTAAATAATAACTATTTTTGGTTTAACAACGAATTCTTTTTACAAAAAGTCGGTACTGCTATGGGGACCAGGTTCGCTCCTAGCTATGCAAATCTCTTCATGGCATTTTGGGAGGAGAGATTCATAAATAACAACAAGGACTGGGAGACGAACCTGGTCTCCTACAAGCGGTACATAGATGATATATTTTTTATTTGGAAGGGCTCAGAGGATCTTTTAAAGTCATTTTTAACTTTTTTAAACACCAATGACTGGGGAATTAAATTAACTACGGAATACAGTAAAGAAAGCGTAAATTTTTTAGATCTCACAATTTTTATAGAAGAAAACCAAATTAAGACAAAAACCTTTTTTAAATCAGTAGATGTAAACAATTACATTTTTCTAAACAGCTGCCATTTTTCACCCTGGTTAAAAAATATCCCAAAAGCACAGATAATGAGGATCCGCAGAAATTGCACAGACATAAGCACGTTTGGAACCCAAGCCATAAGAATAAAAGAACAGTTTATAGAGAAGGGTTATGAAGAAAAATCCCTTGTGGACACTATTAAACAAATAGAAACAATGGACAGATCCTCTCTATTGAAATATAAACAGAAAACCACAAAAGAACATAACATCCTACCCTTCATTAGTAATTTTAATCAAGAAAGTAACAGAATAAAACGAATAATTAGTAAACACTGGCCGATGCTTAGGAACGACCCAATGCTGTACTCGATTCTACCAGAGAAGCCTAGATTTATATACAGGGGAGCACCCAATCTGAAACAAAAACTAGTACACAACCATATAAAAGACAAAAAACCCACCCCTTTCTTTCAAAAGAAAGGTTTTTTCGGCTGTGGCCTATGCTCAGCCTGTAAAAACACAAAGAGTGTAAAAAGACACGTTATAGAATTTTCGGATTCAAAAAAAGAAAACAAATACAAAATACGAGAAATGACTACATGTTTTTCAAAGAGAGTGATATATCTACTACAATGTTCCTGCAATCTCCTATATGTGGGCAGAACCAAGCGTCCTTTATACGTGAGAATAAATGAACACATACGAAACATAAAGAGAGGATATGATAAACATAGCGTTTCCAACCATTTCAAAGAGGTACACAACAACGATCCCCAATTTCTAAGTTTTTCAGCTATACAGAAAATCACCTTAAATTGGAGAGGGGAGGATGAAATAAAGAAGCTAGGAAAAATCGAGACAAAGTGGATTTTTAATTTGAACACCCTAGCCCCCCATGGTTTGAATGCGGATTTCGAACTTTGCCATTTCCTTTAACCTCTTAACCTTTTAGACTTTTTAATAATTTTTTTAAAAAAGGTGAGGTCCAGTTCATATCTATAAAAAAGATCCTTTTAAAATTTTAAATTTTAAAATCTTAATTTTTAAAACCAAACCCTTCTAAGAATTTTACGCCTACAGCAATTGCACCTTAACCAAATTAAGAATTTCTTGAAAATAAACTCAAAGACTAATTCAAAGTCAAATATTCCTTCAACAGACTGTATTCTCCAAAAATTTTATTACTAATATATCACATTACTAATATCGTTTCCCACCCCAGACTAAATAACAATTAAGGACATACATATGATCACAACCCATATTGGAAAAGACTCAGAGACTTTTTTATGTCAGAACAAATTCCACACTCTTTAGAATAGAAATAACTTGTAACCCTGAGAATCTTCAAAATGTATGCTGCTAGAAATATTAAGGGATCCAATCACTTCTATTGCCCCTTTATCGTATTCCATTTTCACTGTTTAAAGGATAAAAACAACCCCCAGCCAAACCTGCAGAGGTGGACATATGACACTAAACAAAGGAATTAAATATAGACAAATCTATAATAGATTATTCTCTGTTTTTATAATTTTATTTCTATTTATTGTCATCTCAATAATTGCACTTTTCTGTCAAATTGTTCCTGAATACTAACGTTACAATTATCTCGTTCTACTTCTACCCGGAACATATGATTTATATGCTTAAAATACAATCACGGACTAAAAACGAACTATACAACGATGTCACTTTGGACTCAATTTCCCATAACACCGCTGACACACACCGGAAGTGACGCCGAGATCCGCACAGCACCATGGGAGATGTAGTACGGAGGACCGGAAGTGACGCGACGACATCAACCCGAGCCACTAGAAACACACCGGACTAAAAATCAGGAGATTTTGGCGGTCGATTTAAAGACATATAAGCGATTTTATTCAGAAGAAGATCAGAAGCCGACTGAGGAAGCCGTGTGACGGCGAAACGCGTTTTGGCAACAAATATTTGTATTTTACATATGATATTTCAGATTTTATTATTTTCTAGTAAAACTGTATACATAATTTTAGAATATTCATTTTATAATAAATATATTTTTATACTCAACCTTCTTTGCTGTATCCTGTCGAAGTGATTCCAGAAAGGGGTAGTGTCACCCCACAAATTGACACTAGGCTAATACACTTAGAGCCGGTTAACAAAGGCTCTAAAAAAGGTGAGCAATACTATATCTTATTCTTTCATTGATATTTATAGTATTTGGGAATACTACGCTCAGATCAGATTACCTGTGTCTCTTTTTCTATCTAAACTTGGAGGAAAACACGTATACGTATATCGTGAGAGGGGGGTCGTGTGGTCTACCCTAAAAGACACAGATGCCAGGAAGTTTAGAGCCCTATATCTATAAAAGGCTCTAACAAATGTGAGTGAACTTGACTCTATCTTCAGAATTCACAAAAAATTTTCTAATCCAGCTTAAACATACTGCACAATTATTTGTCTATTTTTTCCCTTTTTTCATGTATACAAGTGTATAAAAGAGGGTAAGTGCAATTAAGAGCACTATTCACTATTGTATTATTCTATCACATTTAGCGCTACACTCAAGAAAACGCAGGTTTTCATTGTTGATTTTTGGTGATCTTTTATATGTGGTGGGTTTTATAGGAGTACCCACGGAGTGTTTTAGCGGCTATTTTCTTTAAATTGTACACGAATACAAAAAAGCGCCACCTATTCCACATCTTTGTGTATTTTGAACTTGTATTGTTGTCTTGTTTGTATAATAGGAGTCTCATGAACACCGGTGTCTGTCTCTAAGGATTTTTCCTTGCCTTTCATCTTTTCTACACTTTCTACATTATTATACTATCCACTCCCATTTCTCTTAAAAGAGAAGTGATTGGTCACACACTTCTCACCTCGCTCCAATCCGTGTCTACCACCCCGGGTAGGCGGATTCAGTGACTAGTCTACGTTTTGGGAAGACGCACCTGAGAAAGTCCCACGGTTCTCGGGTGGCAGTCGAGCATTGTAGACGTTCCTGTTCAGTTCTCTCTCTCTCTCTCTATATCTAGGACGCTGGTATAGGGGTACAGGGACTATGGGACAGGATTTAGATAAGCCCAGCAAGGGCTGGTTAGCATGTGATTTAGTAGAGAACAGAGAGGGTGAGGAGATGGTTAAAGGTGTTGAAAAGATTGCAAAAGTATGTAAAATTGCTGTACCGACATGTGGAAGATTGCAACCAGAAAGCTGGCGCAAGTTACTAGCAGAAATGAAAGGCAAGCTTACAGATAATGATTTATTAAAGACTGCTGAAGCATGGTACAGAGTAGCGAAGGCTATTCAGTTAGAAGGTTGGGTTGAGGAAGAAATAAATCACAAAGGTGTGAAATTGTTTGTGTATCATAAGAATTGTGTTGCTGGGGTTTATCCTCAGCCAGCGCCCCAAAATGGCGCCCAGGGGATGTCCATCCCCAAGGTTCAGTCAGCAATAGGTGATAGCCAGCTGACTATGTTCCCCACTCCCAATCCTCCCGAATCCCATCCCATCACCTCCCCTGTCTGCCCGGTCCTGAATTCTGACGGATCTTTCTTCACCCCTTCCCCTTCTCTAGCAGCCCCATCATCCTCATCCATCCCCACGCTCCCTTCCATGCCTAATCCTAACATCTCATCTGCCATTTCCTCCCTGCAATCCCTCTCCTTGGCTAATCCCCTCCCGTCAGCATCCGCCCAACTAACTACCCCTCCCTCCCTTGCTCCGACTCCTCCTTCTGCACCCTTCCCTACCAATCCCGTCCTGTCTCCTCCCATAACCGGCTCCACCCCAGTCCAATACCCTACTTCCTTAACTGTACCTACCCACCCTACTCTTCTGCCCTCCCCTGCCTGGCCCTACCCCTTCCCATATCCCATGGCCCTGCCCTACCCCGGTTACCCTCCCTATTCCCAAACCACTCCCCAGGTTCCGGTCATGCCCAGTCCGGCTCAGTCTGCCCCGGAAGTGCCCATATCAAACATGGCCGCCACTTCTTCCCTTAATCCTAATGCAACTCCTTTCCCCGCCTCCAATATGGCGACCCCCAGTTCAGCCCTGATGCCGGTAATCCCCGGTGACTACCTGTCCCCAGGTTATGACTCGCTAGCCACCCCTGCATCTGGGGCTCTTTCCCAACCCCCGATCCTTTCACCTCACGCGGGCCCTGCACCGCGTAAGAGAGCCAATATCATAGAATTCGATGACGAAGAAGAGGACAGGGTGTCCCATGTCTCATCGGAGGTTGCTGCGGGAGCCTCAGCTCATCGTTCTATCGATGACCCCTTCGGCCACAAGGGTCGGGGAGAACGGGCCCCTCCTAAATATGTTGCTTTCAACCCCACTCAAGCTAGTGCTCTAATGAAATCCCTCCCTGACCCAGAAAAGCAGCCTATGCCCTTCTACCGAGGGATAGTTCAAATTCAAAAGACTTATTCCGCCGCATGGCGTGATCTACTCAGCATTTGTGCTATTAAAGCAGGGGATGCATATTGGCCAAGCATGGCCCGTCACCTCAGTACAGATCTGCTTTCCAGTGATGTTGATTACCCCTCCGGGGTAACCTTTTGCACCCAATTGAGAGAATGGGCTAAGGACAAACTTGCAGATCAGGCTGCTGGCCTTACTGATGTTATTCAAGATAAAGGAGAATCAGTGGAAAGGTTTCATGCAAGACTGTATCAAATGTTTACAGATTTGGGGTTTGATCTTACTGACAAGATTCATTCACAAATGCTGTCAGGTGCGTTTGTCCAAGGTGTTAAAGACTCTATACGCAAGGGAATCATTGCTGCACGCCCTGAATATAAGGTTGTTCCCCCGGATACCCTGCTTTTAGTTGCTAGGGGCCTAGAATCTGCCCAGACCCCCAGAAGGCCAAGCTCTGCCCCTCTTATGGTATCACGCAGTACCCCTGTTCCCAGGGGCACCAGACCAGAGGATGGTTTCTGCTTTAATTGCAAGGCTAAAGGGCATTTTAAAAGTGATTGCCCGGAACCCAAAAGAGAGCCAAGAAAGCCATCCAGGCCTGCCCCGGCCACTAAGGCCGAAAAAGAGGTTCCAATAGTTGAGGAACCCGATGAATAGGAAATTGGCAAGCCTGTGTCCGTAACCCCTGTTATGGCAGTGTCTACAGGGGATAAGGGGGGGCCACTTGCCACAGTGACTTTGCCCATTGAAGGCCACCCTACCACATTTCTAGTTGACACAGGTGCAGCCCGTAGTGTTCTGCGAGAACAAGACCTGCCAGACCCATCCTTCCTGTCTAATATTGATGTCTCTTGTGTTGGAGTGGATGGCCAGCCAAGACATAGCCCTTTAACAACTCCACTACGAGTTGGCTCTAGCCTGCTTGCTCGCTTTGTGGTATCCTCCACATGCCCAATTAACCTGTTAGGTGCTGATGTTCTCTCACGCCTGCAAGCATCCATCACCTTCACCCCGGATGGGCAGGTAGAAATGTCTACACCTCTATCTGAATCAGACACCTCAGCCTTGTGCTCCTTGCCTCTAATGCTGCATTTAGAAAAACCCCGTGAGAAAGCAGCAGAATTAAGGTCCAATTTCCCAGAGGTATTAAAAACACAGGTGCCCGCCAAGTTATGGTCCTCAGGCCCAGAGGACATAGGTCACCTAAATGTTCCCCCTGTGGTGGTAAAGCTTATTCCAGGAGCTAAGTTACCAAGAAAACCACAATATCCATTAAAACCAGCACAGGCTGCTGCCATATCTACCCACATCAAGGCACTCTTGGAGAAGGGTGCCCTGGTGAAATGTAAATCTGAATGCAACACCCCATTATTCCCTGTGAAAAAGAAAACTCCAAAAGGTGAGCCAGAGAAGTACAGGATGGTTCAGGATCTCCGTGCTGTCAATGAAGCTACCGTCCTGAACACCCCTCTTGTACCAAATCCCCATACTCTGCTCTCTGGAGTCCCACCATCTGCAAAATTTTTCACCGTCATAGACCTGGCCAATGCCTTTTTCAGTGTCCCACTGGACCCATCTTGTCAATACCTGTTTGCCTTCACCCATGAAATGCAACAGTATACCTGGACTGTCATGCCCCAAGGGGCACAAAATTCTCCAAGTCAATTTGCAAAGGCCATGGCCACCATCCTTGACCCATGGCAGGCCGGACACCCAGAAGTTGTTCTGCTCCAGTATGTGGATGATTTGTTGCTTTGTGGAGATGATATACCCACTACTGAAAATTGCTCAATTAGTCTACTTTGCTATTTGGCAGAACAAGGATGCAAAGCCTCGCTCATCAAGCTCCAATTCTGCCAACCTTCAGTAATTTTCCTTGGACATTGCCTATCTCAAGGCACCAGACATCTTACTCGGGACCGGGTAAGAGCTGTACTAGACATTCCACCTCCAAGGACTTCAAAGTCTCTTCATGCCTTCCTAGGCCTCATTTCCTACTGCAGAGCATGGATCCCAGAAGCCTCTCTGCTTATGCAACCTCTCTATGATGCACTTAAGTCTGACCCATTCTGTTTGACTAATGAAGCTCTGGACAATTTCAATGCTCTCAAACGTGCCATTGCTTCTGCTCCTGCCTTGGGCCTACCTGACTACTCCAAACCTTTCAAATTATTTGTCTCTGAAAGACAAGGCCATGCAACAGGAGTTCTCACCCAAACTAATGACTTAAGAGGCCGCCAGAGGCCTATTGGATATTTCTCATGTCAACTGGACATTGTGGCCAGAGGGACTCCTTCCTGTCTCAGGGCTGTTTTTGCTGCAAGAGAGCTCATAGAAAGAACCTCAGACCTGGTCCTTGGCCACCCTCTGGTTGTTTTGGCCCCTCATGATATTTCTGCCATCATCAACCAAGTCCAGCTCAAGCATGTGTCTCCAGCCAGACACCTACGCCTACAGTGTCATCTTCTTCTACCTGACAACATTTCCATCCAAAGATGTCAAATTCTAAACCCATCCACTCTTCTTCCACTCCCTGAGGGGGGTATCTATTATGGATTTATCACGGATGAAACCTACATTTACCTGCTCTGTGGATGTATCAAGAAAGTCATGCATCCACATTTGACATTTTATGAAGATGAAAAGCCTCTCTGTGAAGGCCCAGAGTACGCCTTCTGTACCATGTGGTACAAACCAAACATTACTCCCGAACCTTGCTATGAAGATGAGCTTTACCACTGGACTGATGTGAAGCTCACTGCTCAAGATTTCTATTGTGACTCTGAAGGCAATAGCATGGTCTTGGTCCAACTACCTCAACAACTCAACTACCTCTACCGCCATTGGGATACTGCTATCCCACATATTCCTGTTACCAAATTGAAGACAAGGTCATGGAATGATCTTGGGCCCATGGCGAAGCTATGGGCCACCATGGATGAAGAACAGCTACAGGAAAATGGTATTGTCAAATACCCAACAACTGACCTTCTGGAAGCATGGCCACGCCACTTCCTAGAAAAAGAATTTCAAGATCTGGTCATAGTGAATGATTATTATGACCCCGAAACACCTCATGACTGTTTTGAACAGATGAAAATGGAGACAGTGCACCTACCAACTGTGCATGAGAATCCATTACCAGATCCAGATTTTACCCTGTTTGTGGACGGTTCAAGATATGCTGATGAAGAAGGAAG
The DNA here is from genome assembly GCF_036172605.1 of Pelobates fuscus. Taxonomy (NCBI): domain Eukaryota; kingdom Metazoa; phylum Chordata; class Amphibia; order Anura; family Pelobatidae; genus Pelobates; species Pelobates fuscus. Next base: position 112,041,131 of record NC_086327.1, on the reverse strand, counting down.
ATACCATACAGGATATGCCGTAACCACAACAGATGAAGTTATCAAATCATCATCTTTACCACCAGCAATGTCTGCGCAAGAAGCTGAATTACAGGCTCTGACTTCAGCATGCAAAATTTCCGAAGGAAAACGTGCCAACATCTATACAGATTCAAGATATGCTCTGGGTGTGGCACATGACTTCGGCCTAATCTGGAAGACAAGAGGATTTCTTACCACCGCCGGTACACCAGTCAAACACAGCACTGCAATCAAGGAGCTAATGGATGCCCTCCTACTCCCTGAAGAAGTGGCCGTTTTGAAAGTCAAGGCCCATGGGAAATTGGATACAGATGAAGCAAAGGGCAACCATTTGGCTGATCAGGCTGCTAAGCTAGCGGCCAGGGATCTGCAGGAAGTGGATGAAGAAGTGTCCGGAGAAGAAGAAGAAGAAGTTCCTATTTTTGCTCTGCAAACTCTTCCTACTGATTTGCGAATTTTGCGAGAACAGCAAGCTGCAGTCACTCCTGAAGAAATCCAGAAATGGAAAAAGAAAGGAGCTGTCCAAAAGGACGGAGTATATTACAACAACTTCAAATTTTGTCTTCCCAAAAATTTATATCCAGCAGTTGTCCAATGGGCACATGGGCCTGCACACCTGTCAAAGGAATTGATGGCCGCCCTCATACAGAAGTATTATGAAGCACCCGGAATCACAACATTGATCAGCAGCTTCTGTAAGGCCTGTGTCATTTGTGCAAAATGCAATCCAGGAAGACCAATCAAGGTGCCTGCAAAACACCTGGCAAAGCCCATGTACCCCTTCCAGCGAATTCAAATTGACCACATCCAAATGCCCAAGAGTGGGCCCCATGAATATGCACTAGTCATAGTGGACATGTTCTCAGGATGGCCAGAGGCCTACCCAGTGGCCAATATCACTGCAAAAACAACCGCAAGACGCCTACTTACAGAGATAGTATGCAGGTTCGGACTCCCGGAAGTCATTGAAAGTGATCAAGGCCCAGCTTTCACAGCAACAGTGACTAAAGAAATTTGGACTGCTCTAGGGGTGACTCTAGCCTTCCACACCCCTTACCACCCACAAAGTAGTGGTAAAGTGGAGCGCATGAATGGCACTCTAAAAGCCAGAATGTTAAAAATGTCACAAGAGACAAAAATGCCCTGGCCAGAAAGCCTGTCAATAGCTTTATTTAGTGTTAGGCACACACCTAGAGGGAAGCATTCACTCAGAGGCGGCTCTAGACTTTATGAGGCCTTAGGCGAAACACAAACATGAGGCCCCACTAACAAAAAAGTGTCACATATACACATTGATGCACTGTCTACCTGTGTATGTGCCTGAGAGTGTGTCTGACAGAGAGTATCCTTGTGTGTGCGAATGTATGTCTCTGTGAGCATGTTTGCGTTTTTGTCTGAGACCCTATGTGTATGGGGTAGCTGATGGTAAGAGGGAGCGGGGGGTGTGATGGTGAGAGGGAGCGGGGGGTGTGATGGTGAGAGGGAGCGGGGGGTGTGATGGTGAGAGGGAGCGGGGGGTGTGATGGTGAGAGGGAGCGGGGGGTGTGATGGTGAGAGGGAGCGGGGGGTGTGATGGTGAGAGGGAGCGGGGGGTGTGATGGTGAGAGGGAGCGGGGGGTGTGATGGTGAGAGGGAGCGGGGGTGTGATGTTGAGAGGGAGCGGGGGGTGATGGTGAAAGGGAGCAGGGGGTGATGGTGAAAGGGAGCAGGGGGTGATGGTAATGTGAGAGGGAGCAATGTGAGAGTGAGAGGGGGTAATGTGAGAGTGAGAGGGGGTAATGCGAGAGTGAGAGGGGGTAATGCGAGAGTGAGAGGGGGTAATGCGAGAGTGGGGGGTAATGTGAGAGTGGGGGGCTAATGTGAGAGTGGGGGGCTAATGTGAGAGTGGGGGGGCTAATGTGAGAGTGGGGGGCTAATGTGAGAGTGGGGGGGCTAATGTGAGAGTGGGGGGGCTAATGTGAGAGTGGGGGGGCTAATGTGAGAGTGGGGGGGCTAATGTGAGAGTGGGGGGCTAATGTGAGAGTGGGGGGGTAATGTGAGAGTGGGGGGTAATGTGAGAGTGGGGGGGTAATGTGAGAGTGGGGGGGTAATGTGAGAGTGGGGGGTAATGTGAGTGGGGGAGGCTGAGGGTGGTGATGATGAGGGTGGTGGGGGGTAATGCTGAGGGTGGTGAGGGGCGATGCTGAGGGTGGTGAGGGGCGATGCTGAGGGTGGTGAGGGGCGATGCTGAGGGTGGTGATGCTGAGGGTGGTGGGGGGTGAGGCTGAGGGGGGTGAGGGGGGTGATGTTGAGGGTGGTGGTGGGTGGTGAAGCTGAGGGTGGTGAGGGGTGATGCTGAGGGTGGTGGGAGGTGAGGCTGAGGGTGGTGGGGGTTTATGGGGGATGGTGAGGCTGAGGGTGGTGGGGGTGAGGGTGAAGGGGTAATGGTGAGGGTGGTGGGGGTGAGGCTGAGGGTGGGGAGGGGTGATGGTGGTGGGGGTGAAGCTGAGGGTGGGGGGGGGGTGATGGTGGTGAGGCTGAGGGTGGTGATGGTGGGTGATGGTGGTGGGGGGTGATGGTGAGGGTGGTGGGGGGTGATGGTGAGGGTGGGGAGGGGTGATGGTGGTGGGGGTGAGGCTGAGGAGGGGTGATATTGGTGGAGGTGAGGCTGAGGGTGGTGGGGGTGATGGGGGTGGGGAGTGAGGCTGAGGGTGGTGGGAGGTGATGGTGGTGGTGGGTGGTGAGGCTGAGGATGGTGGGGGTGATGGTGAGGGTGGGGAGGGGTGGTGGGGGTGAGGCTGAGGGTGGTGGGGGTGATGGTGGTGGGGGGTGAGGCTGAGGGTGGTGGGGGTGATGGTGGTGGGGGGTGAAGCTGAGGGTGGTGGGGGTGGGGGGTGAGGCTGAGGGTGGTGGGGGTGATGGTGAGGGTGGGGAGGGGTGGTGGGGGTGGGGGTGAGGCTGAGGGTGGTGGGGGTGATGGTGGTGGTGGGGGGTGAGCCTGAGGGTGGTGGGGGTGATGGTGGGGAGGGGTGGTGGGGGTGAGGCTGAGGGTGGTGGGGGGTGATGGTGGTAGTGGGGGTGAGGCTGAGGGTGGTGGGTGGGGGTGAGCCTGAGGGGGGTTGGGGGTGATGGGGAGGGAGAGCCTACCTTTCCCTGGTGGTCCAGTGGGCTCCCTGGTGGTCCGGTGGCCACTGCTCACGGTCTGCAGCTCCTCAGAGCTGCAGACTGTGTAATCTCGCGAGATTTCAGAGCGTTGCCGTGGTAACCCGCGGCAACGCTCTGATTGGCCAATTCTCGCGAATCACATGGTCTGCAGCTCTGCTCACTGCGGAGCTGCAGACCAGTGTCTGCGGTGGCTGGCCGGGCAGCCAGGAGGGGCCTCGCACCCGGCGGCATACCGGGCAAGCCACCGGGCCCCCTCCTGGTGTCAGGTCCTCGGTCACTGACCGAGGACCTGACACACTCTGCCAACAGGCGGTTTAGGCGGCCGCGAGGCCCCCGCCAGCGCGAGGCCTTAGGCGGCCGCCTAAACCGCCTAATTAGAGAGCCGCCTCTGCATTCACTGTCCCCATATGAGATTCTATTTGGGACAGCACCCAGACTAGGTTGTTATTATCCGCAACAGTTACAGCTCCAATCAGATGTTTTAGTAGACTATGTAACTGAACTTGCAAATGCCTTAAACAAAATACATGCCCAAGTTTTCTCTTCAATTCCAGATCCCGATTTGGATACAGGTACCCATAACCTGCTTCCCGGAGATTGGGTTCTGGTCAAGAAGTTTGTGCGGAAAAATACCCTGGAACCAAGATTTGACGGTCCATTCCAAGTTCTCCTGATTACCGCAACCTCCGTCAAACTGGCCGGTAGGCCAAATTGGATCCACGCTTCCCACTGCAAGAAATCTCCTGCCCCAGAGGAAGCAGATACCGCGCAAGCATGTACCTCTGGTACACCTTCTCCTTAATTAGCCTCATAAAGGCCCAGCAAGTAGCCATCACTAAAGATATTAGTGGGTATACCTTCTGGTACAATTCATCATGCACCCATGTGGCTACTTATACCTTTGATTACTGTGATATTGTAGAATGCCCATTTCCCACATCACAAATCCAGAGTATCTATAGAGATATCCCTCATTCAAAAGATGTTTGTGTAGTTGACAAGCAATGGGGGCACAATTGTGACCATTGGGGGGCAGCGGGATGGAATGCCGGGCCTGCCTGGGGTTACAAACCAAAAAGTGCCTTATCTAAAGTAGATGATCATGGTAGATCCCTTCTCCAGAGAATGACTTTGAGAAAGCCTGGGGGGGGGTACACCAATGAAATTAATCCTTAACATTGAGCATCCAAGCCCAACAGATGCAGACCAGTATGTGATGGGAATGTATTGGAAAAAGGGTTCCTACCGTAAATTAGGGCATTTCTATCTCAAAGATATGTGTAACTCTTCTGAGTGGCAAGGGGCCACTCATATGGTCCCTAACCCATTAAAACCTCATATCCAGACTTTCCAAGACATGATGGCCATTGCTAACCCCACCTTTGAAGATACCATGGCCGCTGAAACAGGTTTTAATGATGTAAATTTATGGTTAGAATGGATGAAATATAATGCTAATAAGCATAATAAAACTGCATGCTATGTGTGTGGCGGTGCCCGGCCTCACCTGGGTACTGTACCTCTAATCCTGCCAGTAGATATAGAGGAATGTGTTTTAAGCCTTTTTGCCTATCACTATAATTTTAACAGGTCCATATGTATTGCATGGACAAAGGAGTATCCTCTCCTAACCCAGGATGTCAAACCCCCAGATGGTATTACCGTGTATAAAGGTAATTACACTTGTTATGCTAATTATGATGGGATTGGTAAATTCTTGGGTAACTTCTCTAGGGGGTATTGTGCTACCTACAGGAATGTCTCTATGAACTTGTTGCAGTTTCACACTAGGTCATTAGGGGATATTTACTGGTTGTGTGGGGATTTACAGCTAAGATCCAGAATGGACACAGAGTGGTGGGGGGAGTGTACTTTGGCTAAAGCCATCATGCCCATACACATCATTTCTGACACACACCTTTTCACCCATAAGTCCAGGCACACTAAGGTTAAGCGTGACACCCAGTGAAAGGAAGTTTTGATCCTCATGTGTATATTGATGCCATTGGAGTGCCTAGGGGGGTGCCCAATGAGTTTAAAGCAAGAGATGAAGTTGCTGCAGGATTTGAATCACTTTTTGCCATAGTTACCACAAACAAGAATTTAAATTGGATAAATTATATTTATTATAATCAACAGCGTTTTGTTAATTATACCAGAGACGCCCTCCAGGGGTTGGCCGAACAGTTGCAGGCCACATCCCACATGACTTTCCAGAATGGAATGGCCCTAGATATGATCTTAGCCGAAAAAGGAGGGGTTTGTAAAATTTTGCCCGACACCATGACATGTTGTACCTATATCCCAGAAAACACAGGCCCTAATGGTAAAGTTACATTAGCCATAGAGAAATTAAATGACCTGTCTGAAGAGTTAAAAAGGAATTCTGGGATAAAAGATCCCTGGGAAAGATGGTTTGGTTGGATGACAGGATGGCAAAGGGCTTTAATGCATATTGGTATGGCTATACTAATTTTTCTTTTTATCTTTGCTCTTCTCTTTTGTTGTATCCTCCCATGTCTGAGAAAATCCCTCATGAAGACTGTTGACCAAGCGGCACCCACTTTCACCCATCTCGAAGTTGATGACAAAGATTTCCAAGACATCAACTCACCCTGTCTGCCGCTGCAAACAATCCCTTTCGTTGATAAAGTGCAGGAATTCTAGGAAGGGACTAGATTAGGGACAGCATCTGTCAGTGAATGGTAAAGGCCCCGTGTGGAGAAGTGGTGGGTTAGCTGCCATGGGACACCCATGGGTGTGAAGTGTTCGAGAGCCATACTGACGGATGAGTTAGCCTATCAGGGTCAGATCTAGGGACAGTCTTGCACTTTGCATTAACACCTAGCTAGCGGCCACGGGGTTTCTGTGCCTTTGGGTTAACACGTCTTCCTGGTACTAACTTAATAAAGTTTTATCTCTTAGAATCTAACATTTCATAGGGGGGACTGATGTGGGATTATTAAAAATCTTTATTGTACTTGTATTGAATTATTGCACTAACTCCATTTTAACTTCATACTGTGACAATCCTCCATTTTGTCCTCCTAACCTGACTTCTTCAATCCTCCATTTTGTCCTCATGACCTAACTTGTTCATTTTAAAAACTACCTTACATGACAGAATTTCCCAGCACATCTTATACAATAGACAAAGACTGTATTTTCTATAAAGACATGATTAACACAGGAATTGCTGACTTTCCCTTAACTTGCAACATAGTATAATTTGAAGGCCATGAGAACACAGTAGTAATGAAATGTTCTATTCATAAGAGACCTTGCACCTGGCCACGAGGCCTGAGATCACTGACCGTGTAAAATGACGCTCAAGACCCCCTTGTCCCCACCCGTGTCCAGAACAATCCCACCTCTTGGTGGGTGGGCACGGGACTAACCACTTAGTTTTTGAGCCAATTAATAATATTGATAGGTGGACACTAATCCCGACACTTAGCAATTAATCCAATTAATGATGTTTATTTGCTGATATTCTAATAATCAATGATGACGTAAAATGCCTCTTAAAAGGGCCTGCGCGCCCGCTTTTTAATCACTTGCCAATAAATTTTCTCGAAGTTATTTTAACCTGAACCTTGTGTGTCAGACTTAATTACTTCAGCGTATATACGCAATTTAATTTTATTGATTTGGACAGGAACAGATAGACATTTAAACATTTTGGTTTACTGCTAAAAAGTACCATAACACCTGCACTAGGGTAAGTGATTTGTTTATGGCTTACTCTGTATATAAACTGCATTTTTCCATTTGTACACATCTTGATAAAGACCTCCTATGTCGAAACGTTGATTGTTCATCTTATCACTAATACACCTTAAGAAAATCCATTAAGTGCTCTTCATTATATATCCATGTCCCATTTGGGAGTATTTTATCCGGCTACAAATTCCAACTACCCCATAAAAAGGTCATACCATTTCTTAAAGACATCCCAGGGATCATTTTTTGACACACAAAATGAGTTTGCAGGGGGCGGGGCCAGGCCACCGAGCAGAGCGGCAGCCATCCACGCTAGCTCCGATCTTAAACGGCATAAAAGCCGTGAAAAAGGCGTAGGGAAACTTACCTTCAACGAGCACCGAGAGCCGGGGCAGCATATGAGAGGAGCCCTAGCGATGCACGGGCAGCCGCTCCACACGCTGCAACCGTGAAGCCTGAATGACTGGCACTGGGCCTACACATGTGTGGAGGCAGCGGAGCTTGTGAGGCAAAGGAGGGAGAGGGATAGACGCCGGCCCGGTCCCACTCCCCCTTCCCGGCCCATGAGTCAGACCTTCAGAGGTTGGAGGCGAAGGCTCGCACGGTGTGGGGCCCCTCTTCAACAAGGAACCAAGATGGCGGTTGCACACACGCGGCTGAGAGCCACGCTGGGACACCCAGACCCCTAGGATACCGGATCCCATAAAGGGACCACTCGGGGCGGAGACCTGTCTGGCAAGGAGCCGGTCTGTACCCCAGGATTTGGTGGTGGTTCAGGGGCAGACGCCCCCCAACTCTGCGAGCCCTGCGGCACAGGGGTGTGCTGACCCCCGGCGGACCGGTGGCTGGAGAGGCGCGCACTGGCGCCGAGCATGTGGCCGGAGAAGGGTGAGGCGTCAAAAGACTGGAGCTCCATCAGAGGTCAGCAGGAGTTGGGGAGGTGCGGGGGACGGGAGGCCCGCGGACTTTTCAAGGGTGGGAGACTGCCAGACTGATCCTGGCCCTGAGTGCCCACAACACTGAAAGACTGTTACACAGCAGGGGCAAGCCCTGGGTGGAACTGAGGGGGTCTGCTATATATGGGACGCTGGGGAGCCCAAGCGGTGAGCAACTGGTTCAAGCGCAAGAGACCGCCCGAGAAGCTATCTAACAAGGGATGAGGGATCCCCCCACAGTGGAGCTGATTAACTACGCTCAGAGAAGGGAATCACTTTTTTTTTTTTTTCTTATTATTGACAAACCTGGATCACATTTAATATTGTGTATGACACCCGCTGCAAATGCTGTTCCCATGATGCACGGTGCAACTCCGGCTACTGTTTCTGCAGCAGCAACAACTGCCACTAGTGTACCCCTCGCTGCAACAGCCACCTATAATATCTGCAGATCATCCAAATAGTCACGAGTAGGTTACACAGCTTTAGAGATTGTTTTCCGATACAATCAGAGCAAGGAGCAACGGACAGTATGCTTGAAAAATATAGGACAAGGCCATAATATCCCCATCATGAACCATTGGCATCCTGCATGCTAAATGACGATGAACATGGGATCCCGTCTTGAAATATTGAATATTTAATTTTGTACATTCAATTAATAATTGTGCTAAAGTGGACTTCCTTCTTGATAGGATGAGAATCCCCATGCTAAAGTTAGAAATGATGTGATAGCGGGCTTACGTACATTACTTAGTTACTTCTCAGCACGTCTTGGTTGGTCACTTTAGTGAATATCGCTTTATGCCAACGACTGGCCGTTAACTTGTTGGTCCAAATCCAGCTGCCACAGTCAGGAGAATAAATATTATACCATTGCATAGCTAAAAGCCCATACATTATGATTAGCGGTACCCTTACATATGAACACAGGCTAGGCAATTCTCAGTTATATACTGCCTGCCATTAGCAATATCAGAATGGCTGAATGAAATATAAAAAGCCTGCTTTTTCATTTATTTATTCATTCAGTTAATGTTAAATACTTTTTTTAAAATTTAAATAAGAATACAGCTGCCCTACCTGCTAAGGCTAAATTAGGTGCTGTTCCATGGCTCTCATCTTTAATTACTTGAATGTCTGGTTGCTCTGTTACCTTTGTCATTTCTACTTAACATAAATGTGTCGTGTTTATGCTTTCTTTACACAATGCAACATAATTATATAGCCCATATTTTTGCAGCAGGCACACGCGGAATAGATACCCAGTAGTTGAGCATAGCATGCCATTGCCCAGGCAGAAGTTGATGTATTTATGGTTTATGGTGACATGACTGCTTTCTTTACTTGACGCATTATAAAAATCTAAGGCTTTAACCCACGCAATAGATATTCAGCTGTTGAGAAGGGCGAACCACAGCATATGCCGCAATTTAAGTATTATCGTTTATTAATTCAGTATAAAAATGTTGTTCGGTCACATTGCCCCAATGGGATTAAGGTTAATGGTATGTATTATTGCTTCCTTAACATAATTATATAGTTAAGACCTGCTAACAAACACAGATTTGGGCCGCAAGGTCAGCCTCTTAACATGCCACTTCGTTGACGCATATCGCCATCAGATTATCTGCAGACCTCAGTTAATGATGGTGGATTTAGATAATTCTAGGATCTACCCGGATGCAGTCTCATATTACTGCAGTATATAGGTTTTACTACCTGATGGCGCCATTTTGTTATTCTGTTATAATAACATTACTGATATAATAGGCCTCTGCGTCAGCAAACGTAGGCTTATAACTGAGCATGATAAGTTTATATTTTACCAAACGCACGCAACAAAATAGAAGACAGTTTATTATTATGCACATGATCTGATATACACGCCTCTGCGCAGGCGAATATCTGCATATATTTTCATGTACCGATATACACGCCTCTGCGTAGGCAACTACATGATTTAATAATAATAAGTTCGATATCTGCGTTTATGTTGTGATAATAAAAATATTCAAAACAAAATGAGTTTGCACAGTATTTTTTGCAAACCTTGTGTGCTACGGCTGTATATTTCATATGTTGCTTAGCCATGTAGTAGAGTACAAGTATGTATGTACCTTAGCCAAGTATATGTGGACGTTGAAAGGGAATATGTGAGTTTTCCCCCCCAAACTTTGAATTTTTACACTGTGTCCATGTTCCATTTTGGACTAGTTTAGCTGGTTTGTTATTCAAACTACCCCACAAACACATACTTTTTTAAAGAATTCACTCTGGGGTATTTCAAAAGGCATATAACAGGAGATTCTTCAATTTCAACTAACTCCCACCCACCCCACCTAGCTAAATATCATTTAAAAAAAAAAAAAAAGCCGCAGTATAATACTGTGATTTGTATTTTAATCACTGTTGGCAATTATCACTGGTGGCTGGGATTTTTTTCTCTACTGTAATTATTTTTTTACGTAACCCTAGGTAGCCCAACATCAAATTCCCCACTAACTTCTCCTCCCCCCCAGCCAGCTATACGATTTTTATAAATTTAAAATAAACATAACCACTGAGGGTTATATAAAAAATACAAAAATAAGACTACAGTAAAAAACTGATCTGTATTTTGATTACTGTAGTCGTGATCTGATGGCAAGGAAGGGGTTAATTTTCATTTAAAATGGATAAGGGGGGGGGTGATTTCACTTTAACTTCTATACAGGGAGAAGATCAGCACTGATTTGTATCCTTGCACACTAAATGTAGAAGAGCAGGGAGGCGGACCAGGAGTCCCTGCAGCACATATATGCTCACTGCCAGAGAGATCACAGCTGCAGGGACAGCGCGATTGGGTGCTCCTGGTCTGCATCAAATACAGAGGCAGACTGGAGGAGCGTTTACCCTGCAATCACAGCAATCTGGGGTTAACTTTAGTAAATGACGGAAATTCGGTCACGCGTCCTCAACGGTAGGACAAGCATGACAAGGGTTCATTTATTACATTTTTTTTTTTTATTTATTTTTTTTTTAAAAGGCAGTTTCTACCATCACTTATCCCAGATACATGCATTAAAAATTAAGACAAGATCAAGACACCTTCAATATAGTTTTATTACCTCTTCAAAAACTAGTTTCCAGACTGTGCACATGAACCGTTGGCTAATCTCTCGTTAGACTGCAACACAACTTTAAGAGAACACAGACAAGTGAAGTGTCCAGGACCACAGCCACAATAGAAAAAACAGACAACATGCAGGCACCGAGAGAGACAAACAAGGAATTTTTCTAATAAGCAGCAAAGCTTCAGGGACTGACTGACAGAATCTGGATCGTGATGAGGCTCAGGGTTGACCACCACAACCACTGCTGGAAGGGCTTGAATTTGGAACAGGCATGTCCAGCACTGATTTGTTTAAACCTCACCCTGCAGACTCTAGGTTTGCAGTGACTACAACAGGTGGTTAAGTGCTTAATTTGAGATTGCAGCCACTTAGTTGATGATTGGCTTCCTGAAGTTCTTTCCAGCAAACACTGCCTTGCTGCCCAGCTCTTCCTCAATCCTACAAGGAAGAAAGCAGAAGTTTATCATTGGTCTGCATTCACAAAGACTGCATCATGCATCATGTTTGGTACCTGTTAGGAATGCCCTCCTAATACCCCAGACTACATTAAGGCAGTAGGTCAGTGATGGCTAACCCTGACACCTTAAGTTGTTTATGGACTACATTTCCCATGATGCTCAGCTAGCTTTTAGACTCTAAATGTAGTCCAGAAACAATTTATGGTGTCTGGGTTAGCCATTACTGCAGTAGATTTTATCAGTTTAGTGCATACTATTACACTACAATTCCAGAGATACTAGACCGGGGGGGCCCCAAGAGGTAGATCTGCAGAGGTTTTAAAACTACTGCTTCAATGATGCTTTGCCATTTTAAATGCATTACAAAGCATCATGGGAGTTTAAGTTCTACATCTGGGGATCTCTTTTAAACACCCCTGTTCCTTCTTGGTCTGCATATAATTTGACGATTAAATATATTATAAATATATATAAAAAAAAAAGTAGTGTTTGGTGGAGGGGAGATTAAGTCACTTAATGTATAGTGTAGTTTGGACCCTCTACTTTTGTAGAATTTTATTCAAAATTGATCCCTGGATCCTATGGCTTTAGTTGCAACATTTACAGATAGGATGAAGATGCAACGCCTGGTAACCCTTGTATCTGATTTAACATCTGGTGCATTTCTTAACCTGTGTTAAACACAGCGGTCACTAAATCTTGCTCAGATTGTTTTACATTAAAGTGTGCCTTTAATACTTCTGGCACTAACGAGGAGCAAATTTGCAGAAATGTGGTTTAATGGAGTATTTAAATAGGTAGGTGGACATTTAAAGACAATATCTGTTTATAACTTGTGTCTGCATGTGGAATATTTCTTGAATGGAGTTTACTCTGATGCTTTACCCTCAATGTAATGGATGTTACAACTGCCATGCAGTTTAGTGGAAGATTTTTGTACCATTGAGAAAATAAAAGCTGGTCATCAACACAAAGCTGGCTACTGGTTAACTTACCTGAGCAACTGGTTGTACTTTGCAAGACGCTCAGATCTGCATGGGGCCCCAGTCTTAATCTGCAGTTAAAAATTAAAGTAAGTTTAAGAATGACTTTGGCTTCAGTGTCCCTTTAAAATTAATTTCAAAGAGCTGAGGTGGTTATGGGGCATAGAGTCCTAAGGCATTGTACTAGTTTGTGTCAAACAGTTGCATTGTCTGCAACAGAGTGGGAGAACCCAGACTTGTCAGCTTAACATTCATTTTTGCACTAAGCTGCAGATGTGGTGAGAGCCATGGTTTTGTAAGACTGCTCACAAAGTTTGACACAAAGGAGATTTCATTGACACAACTGCCATTACTGCTCATTGTGGAAGTAAAGTAGATCTAATTATTTTATCCTTTACCTGTCCAGTACAGAGGCCAACCACCAGGTCAGCAATGAAAGTGTCTTCTGTCTCTCCAGAACGATGACTGACCATCACTCCCCAGCCATTGGACTGAGCAAGCTTACAGCTGGAAGAAGAGGGGAGATTTACTAAGACACCATGTCCATTTTTATAAATTACAGACATGAAGAGCACTTAAACTTTAACAAAAGCATCCATGTCACTATATGTTAAAAGTTGTAGTGCCACCCAACCTATATATTTATGTTTACTAAAAACGATGATAGAATGATAGAAAAAAAAAAATTTGCAGTTAAGGCTAAACAGTTTTGAAGTCATCAAAACATGAGTGTCCAAGTTTTTAAAAATGTAAAGTTTTGTAACTTAGTGTAAAACTCAAACTGAAGGCAAGTACGACATTTCAATATACAGAATTAATGAAATGTGTAGGGATCAACACTGAATGTCTTAACTAAAAGTTAACCTTTTCAGTTTTATTCAATAGGGTGTTTAAACTAGCCAGACATGCCAAGAATTTAGTAGTCTGTAGCAAATGAAGATCAACAAGGGCAGATCTGTAATTTAAACAGTACTTACGCCTGCAGTGATTCTGTTACTGTGCCAATCTGGTTGACCTTTAGTAGGAGACAGTTGCATGCCTTGTCTTCCACTGCCCTTGCAATACGTTTGGGATTGGTCACAGTAAGGTCATCACCTACTACCTGGATGCCAGTAGACGCTGTGAACTTTGCCCAGGCAGCCCAATCATCCTGATCAAAAGGATCTTCAATGGACACAACTAGGGGAGAAAAAAATAAAAATATAAAAATCGCAAGTGAACATTTTGCAAGTCGGACTTCACAGCATTAAGGCAAGCGTATCACAAGATACTTCTGGTATAAAACCTGCTACCACCCCACCCTGTCCCCCCACCCCCAAAAAGTAAACATGCTCACTCAAGGCTGCAGAATAAGCCTGTCGTTATGCCACATTTCGTTGCAAGTCGTAGCTCTTGTCTCCAACATTTACGGAACATTTTATCCATTTGGAAAGCTAGAAGCCACTGTATGAACTGCCAACTACTGCCCCAGGAGGATTGATCTCTGCTGACCGCACATATTACAAACTCCTTTCAAGATCAGGTTTGTGCAAATTGTCTTGTAGCCGATTATATGAAGTCAATGAATAGCCTATCCAGCATCTGGAATTTTAACATTCTGCTGCAAAGTTCATCTGCAGTCACCTTTATAAGCTAGAATGTTATTTTGAGAACCAATTTATAGAAATAGAACTTTATTGTAATGAAGGAAATTTGACTGTAAAAATCACTACATCTAGATATGATACTATGCAGCCATAGATTCTGGACCAGGGAAGGCAAGTAAAAGGGCCAAGCCAGTGCTGCTGGATGTTTATAAACAGTCTTTCTGAGACGAGATGATATAACATATCTACATAAAACTAATTTCTAATGAATCCACAAGGCTTCATGAATCTCAATGTATGCCATAGATCTGGTGAAATCATTTTAACCCATTTATAAATCAGCATGAGTCAGTCAAACCAAAAGCAGACCACACCAGCAAGGATGATGCAGTAGGAGTTACACTGTTCCTCTGCAAGCAATATGCTCATTGTATTCCCCACGTAAATGGTGCATAACAGTCCATGTAAAGTTACAGTGCTTGACTAGTTCCAGACTGGCATTGTAAAACTCAATACCAGTCGTGGTCCAGGTTACCTGGATAATCCTTCACAAAGCTCTTGTACAGATCCCCAAGCTGATCGGGGGAGATGTATCTGCTGGGGTCATCTGGTGACTTGAAGTCCAGATCATACTTTCCATCACGGTAGAATTCTGAAGCAGCCACATCCATTCCAATGACAATCTGATCGGTGTATCCAGCCTTGGTAATGGCAGTCTTCAGGAGCTCCAGTGCTGAATGCAAAGCAAGATTAATGGTATGTTAGAGAATGAAAACATTAATTCCCAGTAATTCAAAGCCTCCCTGTTTGCAATATAGTCAGCGTATCCTCCTGCAGTCACTAGAGGACAAAGCATGAAGCATTCAACTCTTGGTATAGCTACAATATCTTACCAGTTCCGGTCATTCCTAGGCTTGGCTGAGAACTTTACAGTATAGTGCCAAGGTGTTTTACAGGACTGGCAATCTAGATTTAAAGGGTCTGTTTAAATTAGTGGGAAATACATGAACACTATAGAAAATAGCAAAGTGTTCACAGATCACAGTAAAAGTTTAGCAAATTGGATAAAGGCCTGATCACATCTCACAATCGCAAAAGATAAAAATGTAATACTTACTATGGGTGTGGTGGTAGGTTTGCCACTTATTTACTCAATAGTTATGAGAATACCTCCCTCAATCCTCAGGAATTTGATACATGTATTCACCCTCTACAAATCAGAATATCTAGCTTTGCCAGATTGATATTCCTGAGTTTACATGTGGGATTTTTACCTGCTCATAACTACAGCTAGTCTGCAGATGTTGGCAACTTCTAGTCAAGCAACTTGTTTTTTGGTTCCTTAGAGTGAATGTTAAAGAAAGGCAATCCAGGGCACATGCAGAGTTTGCATTACATAACACTAGGCACCAAAGATACTTCAACCAATTGATGCAGACATGGCATTTGTAGGTTCAAGGCACCATAACATCAATGTTAAATATTCACCGCTTGATGACTATATGGCAACGGCAGAGTGCTGCCCAGCATTGCACCATACCAGGGTTAGCAGACTATGGGATGAGCTTCAGCTGGGCACTTTCAGCCATTATGCCCCAATCCCAGTTAAAATCTAGCTCTGCCTTGCCATATTGTAATCCTGGGCCGGGCTGCAACCTAGTCAAACAGTTTAACAGTGACGCAGGACATTGTATCTGAAGACTCCAGTTGACAGTGGTTATGGTGCCTACACTGTAACCAACTTGTTTTAGAAAGGTGAGTATTTGCTCCTACAGTCTAAGCCAGGCATAGGTAACCTTCGTCACTCCAGATGTTTTGGACTACACCTTCCATGATGCGTTGCCAATTTTATGGGTGTAAGAGCATTATGGGGGATGTAGTCCACAACATCTGGAATGCCAAAGGTTGCCTATCCCTGGTCTGAGCACTACCTGCCTGAAGCCAAAGTGTTATATAGATGTAGTTTTGACTCAAGATCACCACCCAAAAAAAAAATTTGGACATGATGTTCCTAGAAATGCATTTTCATATTCTGTTTGGGAACATATGTAAAGAAGCTTATGTTGCTTCAAATGAGGTTTGTACTGTCTTAAAACGTCTCAATCCTGATAACTGCAGTAACCAACATCTATATTTAGGATCCGTTCTCATGTTCTTGTTACGCAAGCATATTACAGGCTACAGTTACAGTAACAGAAAGACTATATATCCCATTACCAGTGAACCATAAAAACAGCCCCATGTGTACACTGACAGCATGCTATGTCAAATTACAGACTGCTTCCTGTGTCAAGCAGGAATCTAGGAGCTCTAATCAACGTCGGCCATGAAGCAGATTATGAAGCCAACTGTAGCAGCTAGATGTAAAGCCCAGTCCTGCAAGGACATATCTTGGACAGATTTTAATGGAAGAATTCCTGACTGAGGGAGGAGTCACTTCAGCAGTAAACGTAGATTGTTAGACTTACTAGAGCGAGAATTCAAACTGAATTTAAAGTTTAAGGTCAAAATAGTCTAACCAGAAAAATTCTCTAAGTCAGCCAAGTTTGATTTGAAACGCACTATAAAATGCTCACGTTCGTGAATAACCCTGTGGTGCGAATGACAGTTTTAGCTTTGCAATGAGTAGGTCATAGCTCAAGCTTTAGTGGAAAGACTGTTCAGGGAACAGTTGGTATTCCAAGGCATGCCACTTGTAGCAACAGGCATTTGCACAGTAAATGTACAATATTAGGACGGGTAACATTTTAAGATTAATCTTGCTCTTTGTAAGTCTTTAGATTAGGCCAAGAACAAGAGTAAATTAAATTTAGGAACACTAGCAGCAAGATGCAATGTTTACCTTCCTTATTTTCCAGGATGTTGGGAGCAAAGCCACCCTCATCGCCAACATTTGTAGCATCCTGTCCATACTTTTGCTTGATTACATTCTTCAGGTTGTGGTAGACCTCTGCTCCAATACGCATGGCATCCTTGAAGCTGGTTGCCCCAACTGGCAGGATCATAAACTCCTGCATGGCAAGCTTGTTTCCAGCATGAGAGCCACCATTTATTACATTAAATGCCTGAAAGATATGCAGTACAAGGTGTCAGGCTACAAGTCATAAGCTCTACCAAACACCACCTACAGTGCTAGCTTACGGTTGGAGTGTCTCAACAACAAAAAAAAAAAAAAAACAGGATTCCCAAAGCCTGCTCTGAGGTTTAGTGAGGAAGTTTTATCCTTCCATAGCCTGTGGGACATAAGCAATGTACGATTAGGTCATCCAGTGAAACAAAAAGCACTGCATTATATCTCTGTAGCTAATGGTACAGATGAGGTCTGGTGCGGCTGAAATTATCTATACTGCAGTATATCAGGGTCACTGTACAGTGTGTGTACATGCTAGATTGAGAACAGTTTAGTGTTAAGTTTGTTTTTGGAGGGACTGCAGCTGTAACCTCCTTCCATCATTGATCACTAAGTTTACGCAGACTCTTAGACGTCACAATACACCTTAGGGAAGATGGAGTAAGCAGTTCCACAGAACACGAGTCAGACTTACAGGAACAGGCAGCACAACCTCTGGGTTTCCAGCGAGATCGGCAATGTGACGGTACAGAGGGACTCCCTTTTCAGCAGCACCTGCTTTGCACACTGCCAGAGACACACCCAGGATGGCATTGGCACCAAACTTGGCTAAAAGAATTAAACATTAGCAGTCAGAACACGTGCTTATTTAGATAGTATACAATGTTTCAGAATAGAATGGGAGACACCAATTACAGGAGTCCGTTATCGACCAATACATGGAACCCATCACCTAAATAGCATTTACTTACTCCTAGATTTGTACATTGCAGACAGAGCACGTAGAACGTGTCCAGAACCAAAGATCACTTCTTACACACCCAGCTTGGACAGTCAGCCACATTCAAGTGAAATGTGGCATCCAAACTCAGGCACACTGCGTACACCATTATACCACCCACATGTACAAATGTCTCCCATGCCAGTAGTCTAGTGTGGATTGTGTACTCCATATCAGATATTAAACCAGTGGCACTGGACATTAAAAAGGCATTGTGCATAAGAGCTTGGAAAATACAGGATTAGATTAAATGCCCCTTAAAGTGATACCAGGCATATAATTGGTGCCTGCAAAAGAATGCTTTTAGACAGGAACAAAAAGATCAAGATCATTGATCCCAGATTGGAACTTTTATCCGTTTGTCATGAGGTGTTAAGTCAGAACGCGTGTTTACGGTTAAGTTCACTTGTTGTCAAGGATACTCACATTTGTTCTCGGTCCCATCCATATCCAGCATAAGTTTGTCTATTTTTTCCTGATCCACAACATTTAGACTCTAAGGGATTAAGATAGAAAATTTTCAGTTTAAGCCGTTATAGCAAGCGCTAAAGATTAATTTACACTTAAAATACATTCCCAGTAATCTGTTTTCATAGCTGGGAAATTGACACCACACCAATTCCAAGCATTGATCAGTTAATGCATTTGAAGTAGTAACACATCTACCAAGGTGCACTAGGCAAGCAATACAATTGACATTTTCAGATAATTGTGGACAGACATCTGCTGCCTATGTATCCATTACTATGGACTAAGGAATCTAGAATTGAACTGCCAACTTCTCACCGTGTTGGTATACAGAAAAGGTACAGGTTGGACTGTAACGACATCTGCACTGTTATTTGCTTGAGCACAGGTTAATCTACATCATGCTACCATGCCATTCTGTGCATTTGCTGAACTTTAGAACGGTCACCTACAACATATGCAAAATATTGATAAATCTGAGTTATAGGTGTTCAGTAGAAGAGAAAGTTCTATCCGGTTTACATCAGTTTCGGTAAAATAATTTAGAAGTGGTTGACCAATTAACTGGAGTCCACTGGGTGGCGCTCACATCTAGGAGTGTTAGAAAATCTCTGCACAGAGCTATTCTGGTGGTGTGGGCCTAGTTGATTGACATCATTTGATAACTCTCAGACAGTTAGCCGTCTCTGCATGGTTTTTCTTAGATGAGCCAAAAAGCTGTTTAAGAGCTTCTGGCTGTCACTAGTTCCTGCTGGAATACAGGTAAGTTAAGCCATGGCACTCTTGGCACCATAACCTCTACAGCAAACTGTAGTTATGGTACACTGAGTGATCCTTTAAGGCCAGGCTTCCCCAAACTCCAGCCCTCCAGATGTTGCTGAACTACAACTCCCATGATTCTATGAATGAAAGAGATTGGCTGAGAATCATGGGAGTTGTAGTTCAGCAACATCTGGAGGGCCAGAGTTTGGGGAAGCCTGCTTTAAGGATTCATAAAGTCAATACTCTTCACATCATAATATTCTCAGTTTAACTAGACCTCAGTTGCACTTGCCTTATGCAGGTTTCCTAAGAAATTTCCACTGTGCTAGCTGTGGACTTACAGCAGCAGGTGCAGAGGGA